>NW_024412412.1:5513112-5534566 GCF_014898765.1 Herpailurus yagouaroundi
CTCCCCCATTCATGCTCTGTCTCTCTCTGTCCCAAAAATAAATAAACGTTGAAAGAAAAAAAAAAAAAGAAGTAGAAACACTCAGAAATGAGACAATGATAGAACTCAAGAAAAAAAATAGAGGAAAAGAGAAAAGCATTTTAGAAATGAAGATTGGGGCGCCTGGGTGGCGCAGTCGGTTAAGCGTCCGACTTCAGCCAGGTCACGATCTCGCAGTCCGTGAGTTCGAGCCCCGCGTCAGGCTCTGGGCTGATGGTTCAGAGCCTGGAGCCTGTTTCTGATTCTGTGTCTCCCTCTCTCTCTGCCCCTCCCCCGTTCATGCTCTGTCTCTCTCTGTCCCAAAAATAAATAAATGTTGAAAAAAAAAAAAGAAATGAAGATAAAACTAGCAAGACCACAAGAAAAAAAAAACAAGACAACAAGCAGAGACTTCAGAAAAATGGACGGCCAGAAAAAGCTTTTGATTTTAACACAAAATGAAAAAACATTAAAAAGATATTTTAAGAAAAAGTGAAAAGCACTGAAGACAGGCAGTCAAGATCCAACGTAAGTTTAAAAGGGGCCCCTAAAGAAGAAAATCAAAGAAATGAAGCATAACAACACAAACTACCATTTAAAAGCACTTTTCTGGGAGCACCTGGGTGGCCCAGTCAGTTAAGCATCTGACTCTTGCTTCGGTCTCAGGTCATGATCTCACAGTTCATGAGTTCAAGAGCAGTGTTGGGCTCTGTGCCGACAGCATGGAGCCTGCTTGGGATTCTCTCTCTCTCCTCCCTCCCTCTCTTTTCCCCTTTCCCACTCTCTCTGAATAAATAAAAAATGTTTAATTAAAAAAAATTTGTAAAGCACTTTTTGAAAAAATACTTGAAACCATACATTGAAAGAGTACAGAGTATCTGTAAATACCAACCCAGAATAACACCCAGACATTTACTAGTAAACGTACTCTATTAAAAAAATAAAAAAGTACTCTAATAAAAAGTACTGTAATTAAAAAAAAGTACTCTAATAAAAAAAAGAAGAAGAAGAAAATCCACTGTGTATCTAAGCAAAGAGGGCACTTAACTTATTACGAAAATAAAATAAAATTATTATCTGATTTTTCCAACCAATACTTTATGCTTGAAGAGAGGAAGAAAATAGCTCAGATGGTCAAGAAAGAAAATATGAGCCCAGAATTTTATACCCAGCAAACCTGACCTTCAAGTACAACATATAACATACACTTGAGTAATTCAGCCATTATGTCTACCATGAAAATGTCCTAAGGAATCTAGTAGAAAACAAGTTTCAGACAAAGCATATTAGACATATGTGGACATAAACACTGGTGGTTAAATACACAGTCACGTGAAGTAAGAAGATTAAATGAGAATTAAAGGTGTATAATTGCTATGTGATCTAACAAAAGAGAAATGGGACAAGCATGTAAAAAATGGAGGGATGAAGATAGTATATTTAAGAATCTTTATTTTTAGGAAATCATGATTCATAATAGTTGTATTCATATTCACAATCTGAGACATATCTGTAAAGTGGGAAAAAGCAAATCATTATGCAGTATTTGAATTATTTTTCTCCTATATCAGCTATGGCACATGGGCCAGCTGCCTGTTCTTACAAAAAAGTTTCATCAGAACACAGCCCTGCCCATTCATTGACATTTTGTATAGGGCTGTTTTCCCATGATGGAGTTGAGCAGTTTTAACAGAGACTGCATGGTCTGCTAGCTTATTTACAATCTAGTCTTTAAAATTAAATAAAAAGTTTTCTGATGTCTACCCTATATCCTTGAAAACCAACCTTCTCCATGTAGAAAATGAAAGGAGATATAGATATAAGGCAAGTGGTCAAATAGAAACACTGTTGTCCCAAATTTGGATTGTAAATATCAGTAGAAACTTCTGAGGTGCTGTATCTTTTCACTGAATTCTAGCTCTGTCCTCTTAAAAGGCCTAAAACCAATGATCCAACCAGTGGCCGGGAGTATCCTAATACCCAGATCATGGCCTTAAAATGTCCATTTCCCAATTGAAACAAAAGTAAACAAAATAAAACATAGGCTTCTTAAAAGACACGGCTGATTCCACATCTGGAGCAGGAAATATACAAGACGTGCCTGGTGTGTCTGGAAATATCGAGAGCTAACAGAGATAAATCAGGATCATGTCAAAAGGACTCAGGAGTTACCCAGAGAAGGCTCCCGTTGGCCAAAGTAGGGACAATTTGTTTCCATACACATAACAACTGCCATGGATTAAAACCTACCAAATGTATATAAAACCATGAATTTATGGTAATATTTAAAAATAATAAATGATCACCTAAGGATGACAAGAAGCCAATTCATCATTGTGAAAACTAGATAAATAAGCCATTATATATTGTAATTTCTCCCTTTTGATTCTCATTTAATCTTCTTACTTCAAGTGACTGTGTATTTAACCACCAGTGTTTATGTCCATATCTGTCTAGTCATTTTCTTTGTCTGAAGCTTGTTTTCTAGTAGATTCCTTAGGAAATTTTCATGGCAGGAATAATGGCTGAATTACTCAAATATCTATTTCCTTTCCTATACTGAATTGTAACCCATAAAGATATACCATTTGGTGTCCAAAGAGCAGATGAAAGGTGTTATTTCCTTACAAGTAGACCCCCAGCTAATGAACAAAGCTAAGGGATAGAATTAGCACACAACTCTTTTGCAGCCCTCGGTTAATTTATGAATCAAGGCATTGAGCTAACATTGAAAAAAGAAAAAGAGTAAAATACAGACATGATGTACTTCCCAAAAAACGGATGAATACCACCTGTAGTCTAGCCACAGAGTTGGCACAAAGTCAGATCAAACTTCTGGATTCTACCACCAAGTTTCAGGAAATACATGTAACAGAGGTACATGAATCGTCCATGAGTCTGAAATCAGCAAGATGCAAGCTGTGGGAAAATCTACCAGCCAAAAGATTCAAGTCCTACAACAAATAAACTGTAAGAAAAAGGAGGGCATGATGGAAAACCAATAGATTACAAGACACTTAAAAGACATAATCCTTTTCTTAACTGGGGAGGTTAGAGCACGTATCTAGATTAAGCATGAGTGAAGGAAAGCAAGGCAAGTGAAATCAGCTGAGTGGCTGTTTTGGAGGGACTTCCGCTCTGTCCCTAGACAACAGTGGCAGAATAAGAAGTGGGGGGAGGGGGAGAGGGATGACCCTGCAGGGAGGCAACATGAGGGGGATTCTGAGCGCTGGTTATACAAATGGTCTCCACTGATGAGCACACATATGCTTTTCTTTATGCGAGTTACACTTCAGTGAAAATTTCTTTAATGCTCTTTGAAATTCACAAAGTTCAATGTTGAGAAGTATAGACTGAGAATTAAAATCATATACAATATTCAAGAATTCTGCTTTTCCATTTGCCTATTTGACAAATCGACGTGACTTTCAAATGCTGATAATTTCTGCATGAAAGGCCATCACAACGTTTGTGTTTCTATCAATCCCTCCCTTATGTCTGAGAGCTCCTGCTTCATAAACGTGAGTGCTGTTTTAATTGACACATAAAAGAGCATAATATAACTTCATTGGGGACAGTTCCTTTTATCAACATGAAATTATAAAATTTTGGAAAATTTACATTATTAACTCCTTTTCCCGTGATTTAATCTCTTCTGCAATTAACATTTCTTCGGCACCCCTCTCACTCCACACCACCTCACCCCTCTCCTGCTGATCCCCAGGCTTTGATTATTTTTTAGTTTCCTAATAAATATTTGTCCATATTAAAAAACAAAACAAAACAAAACAGGAGCCCCGAGACGCCAATCCAAGCAGTGACCAGAATCACCAAATTTTAGACCCAACAGAAGATCCTGTCTCATGTAGGAAGACATTTTTGTCATTTGCTTTTTTTCAATGCTATCGTAAGACCTCACACAGCTTGAGATCTTGTTCCTTTTATTCCGTGTATAATTTTTATTCCATATACATTATTCAAAGTCAGCTGTACTCCTGGCATTGTGTTACAATGAGCCTGCCCTCAGAGCAGTTACAATCTAGTCAGGAGGACGGATGAATAGACAGTGCTGATACAATGCGATCCCTGGTCTGACAGAGAAAGTCTGGGGTCACGGGCAGAAATACTGAGGCACCTAGGCTAGACTGGGGGTGGGGTAGGGATAACGTGGCATCAGAAGAAAAGTTGCCAGAAAGTGGCTGTGGAAGGACAGACAGAAGTTATACAGGTCGTCAAAAGTAGTATTGAAATCGGAAAAGGGAAAGTGATCGCTGAAGACCAGATGGCGAGCTGCCCATTAGAAAAGGGCACCTTGACTTCGGCTCAGGTCAGGGTCTCACGGTTGGTGAGTTCGAGCCCCGCTTCGGGCTCTGTGCTGACAGAGCAGAGCCTGCTTGGCATCCTGTCTCCCTCTGTCTCTGCCCCTCCCGCCCTCCCTCTCTCTCTCTCTCTCTCACAGAATAAATAAACATTAAAAATTTCTAAATAAAAATTAATTAAAAAAAAGAAAAAGGCCTCTCAGGGCGAGCAGATGACAAATGTCCCTCCTGCGCGTGACTACAACCCCACAGGACATCAGTAGGTGATGTAAACGTGCAAAGGAAAAAGACACCCTTTCCTCTAGTTTGCAGGGTGTGGTAGGAGGAGAGTGGGCGGGACCCAAGTCCCCACTCCTGTCCCCCCAGGGGGCACTCGCTGCGGCACATCCAGCCCCTAAGCTGGCACAGCGGCCCTGCAGACCGAAGGCATCCCGTGTGTAGGAAACTCCAGCCGCGATGGACGGCGTGGCGTGAAGCTCCTTCCCGGACCGGCCAGCATCCACCAGTGGCGGGAGAGGACCCGGAAAGGGGTACCAAGGCCGATATAGAAGTCATGCTGCAGAGTGTGCGTTCAATCCCACAGCCCGGGGGGTCTCAAAGCACCGTGGGCGGGCCCCCCGAGGGCACCCAGAGACTCCCTCAAGGGCTCTGCTGGGTCCAGCTGTTTTCGGACCGATGCTAGAACATCATTTGCCTTTTTCCTGGGTTGATTGATACCCGCGCTGCGGAGTCAAACCGCGGGGAGCCTTCCCAGCCATCAAGGCAGCGGCATCCTGTGTGCTGTGGGTCATCTGATTCCCCAACTCCATACACTTGCAGGGAGAAAAGCTTCATGTAAGATCCCTGACGAAGCAGTTATACTATGGACAGCAATAGATATTCCATAGATAATCGTGTGGCTAAACCTGAACTGTGAGGACACGTCTTTTTACTGTTCAGCACGACACAACGGGAAGCACATGTAGACTACTCTGGTCGCACACAGAGGCATAACAACCGTGTCTGGGAAACAGTCACTTTCCCCGGTGGTTGAGCTGTGAGCTGCTTCCTCATGGGACATCGCTTTCACTTAAAAGAATGACCAACAGGCTACGGTGATTCAGCCTTCGCCACTTAGAAGGCACACTCTCAAACAATGCGGAAAAGAAGGACAAAAGTTGAGTTTTAAGTGGAAACTGGAATATTGGGAAACTCGTATCCACCACCAGGAACTTGCTGGCTTTACGATACTGTGCTGCCAAGGTGGGTGATGATACGAACAAACGTGCTTTTTGAAACCGTGTGATTGAAGGTGTCAACACGTGAAGACACGTAGGACTCAGCAAAGCCATATTTAGTTTTTAAATGGCCAACACACAATGTTACACAATCATCCCGGGGTAAAAGATCCACTCAGAGGGCAATAACAGCCAATGGGTGTTACCGTCACAAGACGATGAACCCTTCACCGACGTGGTTTCTACACTGCAACTCACACTTAAACAACCAACAGCTGCCGAGGTTTGGTGCAATATCACCTTGAAGAGATTTGCAAAAATGCATATTTATATGAACAAATAAAGGGTTTGTCATTTGTTACCATTCAATGAATTAAAAATAAATACTACTCTAAATATGTGTCCTAGTTTAAAATGTGGAAAATAGAGGCACCTGGGTGGCTCAGTCCGTTGAGCGTCCGACTTCAGCTCAGGTCATGGTCTCGCAGTTCGTGAGTTCAAGCCCCGCATCCGGCTCTGTGCTGGCAGCTCAGAGCCTGGAGCCTGCTTCGGATTCTGTATCTCTCTCTCTCTCTCTCTCTCTCTCTCTCTCTCTCTCTCTCTCTCCCCCTCCCCTGCTCATGCTCTGCCCCTCTCTGTCTCTCAAAAATAAATGAATGTTAAAAATAAATAAATAAAATGTGGAAAATATGATTATCCTTAAGAGAAGGGCTGGGGAGTCCTGAGATGAAAAAGTTTGAGACGCTCTTCACTACACACAGTACCAAAGATAAAATGAAAAAATAAAAGTTCTTCAGGGACCTCAGGAATTTTTGAATGTGCAGATAAAAGATCATTACTGGAAGCAAAGACACCAGATTAGCTGGATATGTTGCCTGGGAGTGTTCATAGGTATGCTGCTAAGCCAGGAGACTCACACATCATCAATTAGCATTACACATTAGACCTCCGACATCCAAAAGGGGTATAAATCCTACTACAATTTCCCACAAAGAGGCATTTTTTATTGCTTTATCAGATGCAATACAGAAAGGAATCAGTGTTGCACTGATTGATGGTTGACTCTGCTCCTGAAAAGTCTGAGGCTTCATGATGTCAATCACGCGCCGCGCTGTTGACTGAAATCTGAATCTCAGAAAAATCATTACCATGTTCCACATCTTAGGTTTTAGAGAAAAAAGAAAAAGCAAACAACCCTAACTCACCACGAAAAATTTGGAAAAAAAAAATCTTTGGCTGGACCTCATTAAGTACAACCATTATAATTTTCGTTGGAGTGCATTTAAATTATTCAACTGATGGCATTTAAAACAACTTGGCATGATTGTGCTTCAAACCCGTAATTCACTTGAAGATATATACAATGATATTTGTCAACATTGCTTTCGCTTTTCATTTCTTTGCAGGAAATAAAAAAAAATCTTCTGAGAGTTCTTTTCGACAGATTTTAATTGTAGGGAAGAGCCAATTTAGATGATTAAAATATCATTGCTACTCGGTTTTTTTTTTCCTTCCCAAAAGAAAAAAAACGAGACGCATAAGTTAATACATCAGGAGAAAATGGATAATTTTAATATTGATTTCCAGTGCCTTTATAATGATGCTGCGGTTTTGAAAGCGTTCTTACTTAGACTATATTTTACGGCCACATTTCTCTCCTTGGCTGTCCAAAACACAATACGACTGAGCCCTTGGACGTACCTATGTATTCAGCAATGCTTCTCTACTGGAAAAAGTTTTAAATAGGAATGCTAGAATTCAAACTGTGATTAGAAAGCATCTAGTTTAATTCCTGATGCCCAGACATGCCAGCTTTCCTGGAGTGCACAACAAGCTGGCAGGAGAGATGGAACACTTCAGATGTACCGAAGCCTTGCCTTGCAAGCTATTCTCAGAACTCTCTAGAAAATAATGCAAATATATTCTCCATAGCTGCCTATCATTCCGAGTTACTGCGATTTATTTTCGCAGATAAATATTTGTTTTCCATTGTCACACTGCAACCCAGTTCTTTTCAACGAGAGGTGTGGGTTTTTGGGGGTTTTTTTGTTTGTTTTTTTGGTTTTTGAGACAGAGACAGAGCATAAGCAGGGGAGGGGCAGAGAGAGAGGGAGACGCAGAATCGAAGCAGGCTCCAGCCCCGAGCTGTCAGCACAGAGCCCAACACGGGGCTTGAACTCACAGACCTTGAACTCACAGACCGTGAGATCACGACCTGAGCTGAAGTCGATCGCTTAACAGACTGAGCCCCAGGGGTGCGGGCTTAACCACCCCTCGATCGCTTAACCACCCAGTCGCCCCAGGGGTTTCGTGTTCAATTACGTCTTTAGCGCTTATATTCTTTTTCTTGGCTCTTCCTCTGTTTTTTAATTAATAAACTTTATTTCTTGGAGCTGTTTTAGGTTCCTATCGAAACTGAGTGAAGGGGCGCCTGGGTGGCGCAGTCGGTTGGGTGTCCGACTTCAGCCAGGTCACGATCTCGTGGTCCGTGAGTTCGAGCCCCGCGTCAGGCTCTGGGCTGATGGCTCAGAGCCTGGAGCCTGTTTCCAATTCTGTGTCTCCCTCTCTCTCTGCCCCTCCCCCGTTCATGCTCTGTCTCTCTCTGTCCCAAAAATAAATAAACGTTGAAAAAAAAATTTAAAAAAAAAAAAAGAAAAGAAACTGAGTGAAAAGTACAGAGAGGAACCATATAGGCCCAACTCCCACACACATACATCCTCCCCGACTCAACACATCCAGAAGGAACAGTCTTACGACTGACGAAACTACACTTACACGTTATCAGCACCCAGAGCCCCGTTTACATTAGGGTCACTCCTCATGTTGTACAGTCTGTGTGTTTGGACAAAAGTGTAATGACAAGCACCCACCATGCAGTACCACATAGCAGAGTCTCCCTGCCCTAAACATCCTCTGTGCTCCCCCATTGGTCCCTCCTTCCCCCCAACCACGGGTTGTGTTATGGTTGCCATGGTTTTGCCTTTTCCAGAATGTCCTATAGTTGAAATTACACAGTATGTAGTCTTTTCAGGTTGGTTTCTTTCACTTAGTAATACGCATTCGTGTTTCCTCTTTTCGTGGCTGGAGAGCTTTTCGTTTTTTCAGCACTGAGTGATGTTCCATCGTCTGGGCGTGCCATAGTTTATTCATGCCTTCCCCTACTGAGTCTTGGTCGGTTTCAAGTTCTGCCAACTCTGAATAAAGCTGCTATAAACATCTGTACGCTGGTCTTCGTAGGGACCAACGTTTTCAACTCATTTGGGTCAATACCAAGGAGTGTGATCACTGGAGTATACGGTAAGAATGTGTTTAGTTTTGTAAGAAACTGTTGAATTGTTTCAGAGCGTCTGTGCCGTTCTAGATTCTCAACATCAGTGAGTGAGAGTTCCTGTTGCTCTCGGCCATCACCTCCGTTTGGATTTGGGCCATTTGAATACGTGTCTAGTGGGATCTCACTGCTGTTCCAGTTTGCATCTATTTCCCTGATGACAGACACATGATGTGGAGCCTCTTTTCGTATGTTTGTCATCTGTCTTTTTTGATGACGTGTGTGTTCAAGTCATTGTCCCATTTTTTAAAAAAAATACTTATCTGGGGGAGAGCACAAGCAGGGGAGGGGCAGACAGAGGGGGACAGAGGATCCAAAGCAGGCTCTGCGCTGACAGGCTGACAGGAGCAAGCCCGACGTGGGGCTCAAACTCACAAACCGTGAGATCGTGACCTGAGCCGAAGCGAGACACTCAACTGACTGAGCCACCCAGGCGCCCCCGTCCCATTATTTTTAACCTGGTTATTCATTTTCTTGCTGTTGAGTTTTAAGAGTTCTTTGTATGTTTTGGAGACAGTCCTCCATCAGATGGGTCTTTTGCAGAAATTTTCTACCACTCTGTGGTTTGTTTTTCTACTCTCTTGACGCTGCCTTTTGCAGAACAGATTTTTCATTTTCACAAGTTGTTTTATCAGTTATTTCTTCCGTGGTTTGTGCCTGTGTGGTATGTGAAAAGTCATATTGATTCTCTTTTTATAGACACCAATAATCCATAAATTGGATTAACCTGTTGGCCCATAGTGTAAGTTTTCATTCTCTTGGTCTATTTTTGTTGTGGTTGTTGCTGCTGGTTTGGCTTTTGGGGAAAATCTCAAAGCTTCTGAGTCCACAGGAGGCTGTCCTTTTCTTGTGTTATTTGTCTTTTGGACCTTGGGCATACAGAATTGACTTCATCACAATCCTTGACCTACTCTCATCGCTAGTCTACGTGTGCCCTGCTTCTGTACTGTGCCTATGTGTATTTGTATATGTGTGTGTGTGTGTGTGTGTGTGTAATTGAGTAGCTATTTTTAATATATCGATTGTTTATAAAATACAAAATAAAAGCTAGGACATTGGTGAAAGTCTTCATCTTGCCATATATGTTGCATCACCGCCCCATCCCCAGCAAAGTACTCCTAACTCCTGCTTTTCTCATTCTCTTCTTTCCCTTTTACACATTTTATTGCAACTGTCTGTACTTTGTTGTCGTTTTTTATGAGCTTTTCACCCTCTGTATTATCCTCGTCAAATCGAAAATATGACAGGTGCTGACGGTCCCAGATGCTAGCGTACCATAAGACACAGACATCTGTAACAATGCTCATGGAGAAAGACAGGATAATTATAGTTTAATTATTGAGCTGACTTGGAATCACGGAGACTCAGACTGTGTACACACACACACACACACACACACATACACCAGTATCTGGCTCCCTACAGGGCACATAGGAAATGGTGAATACTAGAAATTATTGAGGAATTTTACACAGCCCCCTCCCCAGGGCTGCAAAGATTCCAACTACATTGGAATTTATACTCTCTAGTGCCACACAGGTTTGTAGGAATATTCAAGTATTTTTTTCAATAACCTAGTACATGCTTACTAGCTGATCATTCATGCAGAAATGATAAGAAAAGGAGGCACCCATTTGCGAAAGCCCTGAATCTTGAATTTTTTCAGCACGGGTGTATTTGCATCATGTGCTTTGGTTACAGATAAACCCTAAACCTGAAACTCAACGTGATGTATTTGTTACGTCTTTGTGACTAATCATACTAAAAAATTAACAAATCGGAAAATAAAAAGTTTGTTAGTCAGTGGTTCCCATTGCGCTTTGGAGACTATTTTCACAGTATTTATACCTGTAGGTCTTCATGGCACCATATTCTCTGCGGGCCCTGGATGAGGACCTAAAGTTTGTTTGATCGATTGACCGATTGATTGATTGATTGTTGGATTGGGCCAGAATCACTAATTTTTAGGCAGCCTCACTGGCTTCGCTTGGCCTGATTCAAGCTCACTGAATTATTAGTGTGTCTGTTCCTGCAAATCTTCTGCAAAGGATGTTTTTAGTCGTGCATTTGATTCCTCTGGAATTTCAAGAGATGCCTCTGTCGGAAGCACCTCTCCAAAGCCAGGGAACGTGGGCCCCTCTCCTCCCAGGGCGCAGGGACCATCTATGAACACGTAGCTCCCTAAGGACTCATTTTACCGCCTGCGTATTTCCTGATAGAGTAGATGGTTTGGATGGTCACCTGCTAAGAAGAATGTGCCTCTGGAGCAAGGCCATTTTCCCTCTTGGTGAAAAAGCCTGACGCTAACAGACAATGGCCTGCTGTGTATACAAACACATCACTACAGAACAATGGAATCACAAGCAAAACCTGAAGTCGTTCTTCACCAAAGAACACAAACCCCTCGCTCTGACGGCAGCTGCCATCCAAATGCGAACGCATCTCAAGTACATGAAGCAGCCACATTTAAAATAATGGCTTCGAATCTCCTTCTAAAGTGCTGTTCCGTACAGACGAGTTGCTCCGTGGAAACTGTCTATTCCTCATTCCTTTTCAGTTTTTTCTCCATTTAGCTCATCCATATTATTGCCTTGTGCTTCGCACCCCCACGACGCTAACATTAACACGAATACATTTCTGCCCTTTGTTTATTGCAGAAACCAGCAGGCTGAGCTATCTACCGGAGCCTAGTGGGCAGCCGCTCATGCAGCATCATTGAAAGCGCACCAAAAAACCCCTCATCTACTTCTCCTGCCTGTTTGGGGGGCGGGAGGAGGCCGGAAATTTTTACCATTACAGTAGGATTCCTTTGGCATTTTGAGATGGCTTTAAATATCAAAGTCTGCTTTTAAAACCGCTCATAACCTCAGAAAGCATTGCAATATGAAGTCAAACAAAAGTCCCAGCTCTTTCTGCCCACTGCCACACACAGAAACCATGGTTTTTTGGGTTTGGGTCTGGGTTTTTTTTTTTTAGCTCATGCTGTCTGCTGTCATCCGCTCTCCTGCACTGCCCTCCTCTGTGTTCTGCCTGCCTAATCCCTTGCATCTTCCAGAGCCAGCGCAAAGGCAACCTCTCTGCAGGGCTCCCTCTGATGTGGCCCAGGTGACTCCATCGCTCTCTTCTTTTCCACGCTAGCATAGGACATTTACGGCCCCGAAGGCGTTACGCTAAGTTATAATGGGACACGGTGGGATAAGAGGATACGTTACTGCTTGGCGACTTGTTCAAGGTCCCAGCTCTGAGCACCTAAGTTCTCTGCATCTTGATCCTTGAAGCAAACCATGCTGTGTCGTCCGGTCGGTGTGCACACGCAGCATGAGACACCCACCGCTTCCAACGCCCTCCCTCCACGCCCCACCTGGGAATCCACAGCTTGTCCTTTACAGTCAAGATCAAGCATTACCGCCTGTAGGGTCCCCACCCTCCCGCCCCCCACCTCCCTCTCCCAAGGCCAATTCCAGTTTTACGTCTCATGGGCTCCCTCCCTGAAACTCCCTATAATTGTGAGCGGTGACTTTCTATTGGTCTCCCCCATAGACTGGGAGGCCACCTACTGAACCCTCAGCAAATATTTATCCCATGACAAAAACAAATGGGCTGATAAATTGGCGACTCCGGCCAATCGAGGAGAAGACATTTCCCGACCCCCCACAAGTTAGGTAACGCATGTGGCATCCAGTTTCCTCACTTGTAAAAATGGACCAAACGCTACCCACTTTGGAGGATTTTGTGGAACACCGACAGGGCTTGCGCATAAACTACCCAGGACAGACTAGCCAATTCATATGAGTTTTCTTCCTGCTTCAAATAATTATTTGATGAAGCCATGGTTCAGACACGACTGGAGAGAGGAACTGGTGGCCAGCCCAGGCAAAGCCACGTGTCACCATCCAAGGACAGGCGCTGCGCCGAGGGGCATGGGCTCCCCGGTGCTCAGAAAGAGTGCGGAAAAGCAGAACATGGCGTGGGTCCTCCTGCACAGTGTTACAGCCGTTGTGTCTGAGCCCTCCTTGCCCGGGGATAGGAGCTTCACTCCTTGATGCACGCAAGAACCACAGTGCTGCAGCTGGCTTACCGTCCTCAGGAAGGGATGCGTCAACAAGGTAATAACGCCTCATTGTGCTTTGGCAACAAAGTGATCTTTCTCTTGATCACATTGAAGGGTGTTTGGCTGTTGTGAGTGGGGGAACTAGCACAGCTGTGCAGAAGTACCTGCGTGTGGTGACAACAGTCGGGGGCCTCAAAAGCTCCTAGTTCAGGGCTGTGTTTAGGGCTCTCCTGACACCCAGCAGTGAGGGGACGGCTTTAGCAGACTGGCCTCAGGGACCAGAACTTGAGCAAGTGAGAGGTCAGATCATTAGGGCAAGTGTAAATTCTGCCCTAGAAACAAAAAGTGTCATTAAACAAGTAAAATCCTGGCAGTGGGTGCATTTGAAAACCAGGACCATTGATCTAAGATCCTCTGGCAACGGGACAAGGGAAGAAGGGCTCAGAGCCAAGGCCAAAAAGATCGATGAATTAAAACAACCATCTGTTCCACTGGGAGGGGCACCAAAGTTTTGTAAACTTGGTTTAGTTTACACAACACTTTACTTTGAGGCAGCGTCAAAGAAGGCCTAATAAAGGCATTTTTGCCCCCATGGAATCTCTAGTCTCACTCCCAGGGCTATGTCATTTGGGTCCCTCCACCCCCAGGGACTCACTCTAGGGTCCCTCCCGGGCACCCCGATTATTTGCCTGCTCCCCACTGCCTCCTATGTGGCATTATGTCAGTAAACATTCATTCGATAAATAAACTGATGTCATAAAGGAAAAGGTGACGGATTACAGAGACCAGGGAAGACTTCACCAAAGATGTAGCAATCATGGGGACAGCACCCCTTGGGAGCTGAAAAACTCCTAATGCTTCCAGGATAAGGGCCAAGCTGACCTTCAGGTGGGGTCTCTGCTCTCTGCTCGAGCCACTGGCCAAGTCACCATCCCTCTGAGATTCCCCCCTTTATTGCTTTCTCTTGCAAACTCATTGCCTCTGCTGGAGAGCTCACCCAACCATCCGTCCCCAGGCGCCGTGAACACTGGGCGCTCCCAACAGCTCTATGCCATCACCAGAGGCTGGGGGGCACCTTTGACTTGTGGCCAAAACTAATGGCGCCACCAAAGATTTCAGCAGGAGCACTTTCCCGGGGCTTAGCTTTTCAGTTCTCACGCGTCCTGACTTCTCCCGGGCCAGCATTAGACCCCAAGGCATTGGGCGCTGATACCCACCCCCCGGCCGCATACTGGACTTCTGTGTTTTGGGTGGGGTTCTGTTTCCAGTTAGCCAATGACTTTGCTCTCGTTGGAATACAATGCCCTCCAGTTTGCCTGGTTTATTCTTTCTCCCCCAAAGTCATTCCGACTCTGCACCGTTTCAACTGATACCACTCCAATTGCAACATCAGTCAGTCGCTCAGAACTTTCAAAACCAGTTTATGTTCCTCTCTGCATAAACCCATAAAGGGCTTTGAAATGTTCACTTAAAAAAATTCCAAACTAGGGGCGCCTGGGTGGCTCGGCCGGTTGAGTGTCTGACTTCGTCTCCCAACTTTGTATAGTATGATGTTCCAACACCTCAGAAAACCTTTCTGGCTGGGGAGAGACCCCTCTGTCCAGGGCCCTTCCCAGGACCATGCCTTTCATATGCAAACTGCCCAGCCCAAAGCCAGATCTCCTCTGCCTGGCCCGAATACCCCAGGAGGAGACAGTCCTCTGCCCCGGTCATCCCAGGGCTGGCACCAGGCTACTAGAGGCTAGCCCTATAGTCCAGAGCCTACCAAAATTATTCAAACTCCCAGTCCTAAACCGGTCCCCCTGCCCTGATTTCCCACACAAACCCCAGCAAAAGGTCTAGCCTCATCTTTCCCCTCGCCCCTGCCCCTTCTGCCTCCTGACCATTGTGGTGTTCTTCCTTGTGGGCCCACATGATGCCTTCACTGGGACCTGTAAGAATAATAAAGCTCTTCCTTCCTCGCTCCATTCTTGTTTCCTCCTGGGGGGTTCCTCCTGGGACCACACTGACTTTCCTAGGCCATGTATAACAGGTGCATTCTTAGGACAACAGGATATCAAGCCAGTACAAAGAAGAGGCACCTAATTGGAGCTGGTGGTTTGAGGAGGTGATTGGGTGAAGCCTTCCCAGAAGAAACAAGTCTTCAAATATGACTTTAAAATGTACAAAGGACAACGAGGTGGGAGAAGCACTGGCTAGCGGAGAAGGTTCCACACTAACATCCAAAGACAAACCACCATGTGGCCTGTGGCTCACAGGGGCTTACGCAGGCTGCTCAAGGGACTTGGATGTTGGAGGCACACAACGCTGCTAGAGGAAGCGGTAAGCCCAGAGCAGGTAATGGTGAGCCAGAGAAGGTAAATCCCTCCACTCCAGGCAGCTGTGTGTAAGAGAAATCTGGTAAGGCACAGGGTAAGACTGGAGTCAAGGAGACCAATAGGAGACTCTAAAGTACTACAAAGTCCAGGAAACACAGAAAGCAAGGAAAATAACTGGATTTCACATCGGTGTGGGACCCAGAGACAGGAAAGCATAAATCATGGTAATTAGAAAATCCAGCTTCAATGAAAAGGGCACAAAACTATCTTTTTCCAAATAACATAGTTCAGCAAATCTGAAGCCACCATTCTAAGTACACATGCGACAAAAGTCAGCAGGCAGAAGGGGTCATTGACGGTATCAGCACTAATACGCTTTTTACCTTGCACTTTAAACATGCCAGAATATCTCATTATATAGTCCTATTCTCTTCTGTATCAAAGCAATAGGAGAAAATGGCATCACGCCTGAATAGGCTCTTTTAGGGGTAAGAGATCTGATTCCAACCACGGGCTTGATGCGGCAAGTGTGGGACAAGACTTCCTCATTTGAGGACTAACACTTAGGAATGACCCTGTGATAGCAGCACCAGGGATGAGTTAGGATACTACATTTCTACATGCCATCACTGGTTCCATGAGAAAGGAGAGAAAAAGAAATAGAAAACAATCGCTGAAAAGAGCAAGGTGTCTCACATCAATGTGAGAGTGGACAGAAAAGATAAGACTCTATCCCCACAGTAAACTCATAATTGTGAAAGGCAGCTACACTCACCACTATACCAATGCTAGAATTTTGATTCAAATAAAATCCAAACCAAAAAAGAGGCTATTAGTGTCACAAAGTGCTTATGAAAGAGGGACTTGTAGGTAAGAGCCAATCCATTCCTCCTCTCCATCGAGGGGTGAACAACTAAACACTATGTCGGGTTTTCCTTCTCGGGCCACATCTCTCCAACAACTCAGACCAACCAGAATCAAAAGCTTCCCTCAAAAGCAGAGCAATGGCTTCCCCTGTTCCTGCAAGATCGGTCACCACTGGAATGAGGGCCCCTCGGCTTCCTTGGCATGGGTTATTTTTAGCATATTCTATGTAAGCCACCCTTAGAATCATCCACTGTCAGAGCTGGGAAGGATCAGAGTGTTAAATACTCAACTAATGCCTAAGTATTCTCTATTCTGCTCAACAGTTCATGTTTACAAAGCTTTCTGCGCATCAAGGCAGTTGTGAAAAGATTTAATTTCCAGAATCAAGCTCACTTTAGGCTTAGAACCAGGTTCTAACTATCTAAAACTATTGACTAACAGAAAGTGTTCCAAATGTGCCTATTCTGATTCAGAGTTTAAGAAAAAAAAAAAGGGATTTACAGAAAGAGTATAAAAGTTTTTTTTTTCCCCCTAACTTAATGTAAGCAAGCTTCCAGTCTTTACTTTTTAAAAATAGACACTCTATGTAGTCTTTGGTTCCCATGCTCACACACTGATGCTTCGACGTTCCAATATCTAATATGGCCACAGTAGTCTTGATGACCAAAGTCATTTTTTCCCACCTTTAGGAACCCACACCAGAGCAACCACAGGCAACAGAGCTCAAGCTACTGCATGTGTGAAACAACATTCCGTTCTGTAGATGCTGTACGTCTATTTTGGATTTTATATTGTGTTTGTGTATTTATGCTTTGACTCGTGGTAACCTAACATGTTATGGAATTGATCTGCATTGAACATAAACTGTAAATTAAAAGAAGTGGCTGGGGTGCCCGGGTGGCTCAGTTGGTTAAGCGTCCGACTTTAGCTCAGGTCATGATCTCGCGGTTCATGAGTGTGAGCCCCACAATGGACTCTCTGCTGTCAGCACAGAGCCTGCTTTGGATCTCTGTCTCCTTCTCTCTCTCTCTGCCCCTCCCCTGCACATGTGCTCTCTCTCAAAACTAAACATTAAAAAAAAAAAGAAAAGAAAGGGCTAAAAGGGCAAAAAAAATCATTTTTACATACATCATTCATATATATGGCACATTTTCAGGATAATCAGTAGATAATTAACATTCATTAAATGCCCAATGGATTTCCCTTCTCTGTCAAATACAGGGAGTAGAGCCGCATGATCACCAGGGCAGCACGGTCTGGCTCTAACATTCGGAGACCGTCCAGGCCGGCCACGGCACTCCGGGGCTGAGCGACCCCTCAGTGACTGACTGCAAAAGATGGAACCCGAGTGGCCCAGCCAGGCACCAACTATTGTTCTCTTTCTACTGGAGGTCATTACGCCATGAGACCAGGTGCAGAAGCACACGTTATGCGGAGCTTACGTGATTTGGAGGGTGAGTCATCTTTAAGACAAAAAGAATACGAAATCACAAACACAAAATGAGGTACAGAGTCCTGGAAAGGGGCCATCTAAGCTTCACCATCCTCCCGTTAAATCCGTCTATTCAGCACACATAATAATGATGGACTCCGTGTTTGCTGCCTCCTAGTAACTATTTTGTTTATTTATTTACACCACTCTTTGTTTTAAGAATAATTTAAGGTGATTTATGGAGCTACGTGCAATACAACAAGATGAACTTAGGAAGCTCACGGAAAGGAAGCAAGGAAGCCTGGACTAAGAAAAACCATGACAGAAAGAAAGCCAGAAATAAGATTAATACTCAGAGTACTTCCTGTTGATTTGCAAGGCCTATGCAGAAATTCAGGTGTACATTTTCCAGCAGGCGATATAAAGCGAGAAGCGTCGTTCATGATAGGGCTAAGACCAATCATTGAGTGAATGGATGCCCAACTGACAAGAAATCTCTTCCCAGGGTCTCCTATAATGAAAGGCACCACATCCTCAACGTGAGCCTATAACGCGCCTCCATGAAGGCCAAGGTGTCAGAACAAAAACAGTCCAGTCCCTAGGGGAACATCCACAGGACGGCCGGATGCAGGTGGTTCGTGGGGGCTCCCTTCACCAAGTCGGGTCTTAGCACCTCGTGTGAACTGAGTTTCTGCCAAAGCTCTCTGCAAGCATCACTTCCCTCAGTGGTCTTCGCTCTACAGCAGCGGACGGCGGCAAGTTTGAGGTTATGCTCCAACCCCCCTTGCTGAAGGCGTGGCTGTTTGGTTACTCTGTGCGGCAGAGAAAGAATGCGTGTCTACTCCGACATACAAGTAGCCTGAAGGTTGTGACCTTGAATCAAAGACCAAGGGAGAGTCTCAGACACAGTTAATGGTCAACCCCAAAATAATTCCGAGCCTCCTCTAATATTCGAAAGAACCTGATCATCCTGGTTACTACTACCCTCCATTTTTGACACATTTCTAAGAGTTTGCTATTTTTCATCTCATTACATTTTACATTATTATAGGAAATGTCGGTAACTTCGACCTGCGGAAAATTAACCTCAGTGAAATACAGAGCAGTAGGCTTCAAACTCCACTCCCAAGATTATTATTTACGCTTCTTGACTCCCCAAAATAATTTGAAAATCACATTATACCCCTATCTCTCACCTTTTAATTGACATGTAAAATTTGTTGACCAAAGTTTAAAGAGTCCCAAAAGAACAACATGTTTGTACAAATCCTGGTGTATTATCGTAAATATTGACATTAAAAAAAAACAAAGCATTGTGTCTCTTTTATACATATCCAAGGGAATTTAAAAGCAAAATCAATTAGATATATGAATAATTTCTTACTAAACTGTTGGAAATTTTACATAGTTTGTTTTTACCTTTCACCTATATTTCATTCCATATCTCTCACAGAATTTTCTCATACTGTAATACATTTTTATGCTTGAAAGTATATATTGCTCACACACTTATACTGCTCTGTTATGTATTTATATTTGTGTGTATATGTGTCAAGAGAAATTAACTTCTTAAATTTCCTGAATCGTAAGATTCCAAGTGTCAAATATTTCTTCTAGATTTAGTCATTATAATTATTTGTAGTAATTATTGCAAACTATTTCAATCATTTGCATTTATACAAACAATTCCAAAAAGTAACATACATTTTAATGATTGTTAAACAGAAAAGCAAAATTTAATGACAAATTATGTGCGTTTTATTTTCAATTGGATTATGCATCCAAGGCTAAAAATAGCTTATTGCTGGAGTAAACAGAGTTCAGCATCGATTGCATTCCTGGTTTTGTTTTTATAGGTGTAGGCTCTGGGAACACTTGGTAAGATTCACAGCGGCTCTGGAGTACATCTTTCCTCTACAAAATGCAATTGTGAGGCAGGAATAGAGGACCAGCAAGGCACCTGCACCCCAGGAAGCATCCTTGAAAGGAGGGCACAATCATGTCAGGGATGTGGAATTGGGATCCTGAAGAGTATCCCTCTGCCTTAAATATCGCTGCAGGACAAACTCAACGGCATGTGCTACCCATGACTCCACTCCATCTTGCTCAGCAGAGCAGGTCTTTAGTGGTCGTACCGATGGTCGCTCCCACTGTGCAGTCTCCCCGGGTGCAGCTGAGATGCCAAGGGGCCCCATGATGGCCCCTCTCAGATACCCAGGGCTTGGAGGGCTGCTGGCTAAGGCACCTCTGCTCTCCTTCTCACAAGTTTGAAGCAGGATAGTGTGCTCTTCTTCCCGTGAGGGCTGGGTGGTCTTGGGCAAGTCCTCATTTGCAAATGTTTATGAACCTCTGCTTGTTTCACTTTTACTAATGCCCCTGGATGAAGCAAATGGCGTGGCAGTTCAGACTCCATGCTGGCAGGGACTGCCCATGAGCATGGGGGCCAGAAGCATGACTAAAGCATCTACCATGGTCTTCCTTGGGCTTCTTCAGGGGATCATCTCCCCACTATGCAAAACATGCTCACCCCCGGCTAGGACCCCAGCTTCTCATGCACTCAGAGGATCAGGCTTGAAGTCCATGACCTTATTACCTGCATCAGGCCTCAGTGTGGAAGAGGATCTTTGGGTACAGCTCCTCCTGGTCCAGAGAAACCTGCGTCCTAATGGGAAAATTCGTCTGTTCGTGTAGCACACACCCAACTGACACCAACCACGGCGTTGAAAACTGGCAGGAGTGAGAGCATATGATCAGTGGTCCACAGTCATCTTGACCCCCAGTCAGGCCCATGTCGCTGGCGCAGAATGTCCCTTCCCTTGTGCCCAGCTCTACTTCCTTGGTGTGGTCCCTTCATACAGTGTTCCCAGGGTTCAGGTCCCACCTTCTTCTCCCCATTGAATTATCTCAGTCTGGGCTGACCTGGAGCCCAGCTGACAGCTCCAACCACCCAATATGTGTAATGAGGCTCACGTGTGCTTGGATCACAGGTCTCAGATAAGCCCCAGATCAGGGGAGATGCAAGGAGATCCACCTTTGTCTCCCATTGGTATGTGCCCTAATCCTTCTAGTTGGGGCACTTTCACCAACACACGTCTCTCAGAGGCTTTGTGGCTGTCCTTGGGATTTCGAGGTCCACACCTCCTAGGATCTACAAACCTAAGTCTTGTTGAGATGACATCCTCCCCGAGCTATGTCGGGTCACTGTGGGGCAGTGTTCTTGCGGTGCTTGGATGCGTCTTCACCTGGAGGAGAAGGTCTGCTACACCTGCCACACACCATTCTGAGGGTGTCATGAAGGCTCTTAGCACCACACATGGGCTGCATCTTGACCAGGAGGCTATTTCTTACCTTGGGAATCTCACCAGATGCAGCCACCAGAAATGACAATGCGTTTTCTTTTCCCCCCAGCAAGTCTTGCTGTTCCTCGCCTCCCCAGAATTCTGCACATGGACAAGACAGCCTTCCCTGAAGCTGGTATCCCTCTCCTGGTCCTTCTCACAGGCTGCTAAAAGCAGCCAACAGGCACTGTGGACTCGGCCCAGAAAGCCTCGGCCCAATTCACAAGCACATCACGTACATTTTCTATCTTCCGAGTCTCCACAAAACGGACTTCTGCCATTTTGTCACTATTACAGGGCACACATCACCTTAAGGTTTCAACCCCTCACCTTCCCCGCCTCCGCCAACAGCGTGCCCTCTTCCAGCCTCTGTGAGCTGAACCAGCTACTCTTCACCTTCCACCTGCTGCCCCACACCGAGGTCAAGGCTACATTTTAGGTTGGCTTGCAACCTTTAACACCACCTCACTTCCAGGTACCAATTTCTGTATCAGTTACTTAGGTAAGCATTGGAAAGGGAAGGGGGAGGGGGGAGGGGGAAGGAGGATAGGGGAAGGGGGAAGGGG
>NW_024412412.1:5534666-5553785 GCF_014898765.1 Herpailurus yagouaroundi
GGGAAGGGAAGGGAAGGGAAGGAAGGAAGGAAGGAAGGAAGGAAGGAAGGAAGGAAGGAAGGAAGGAAGGAAGGAAGGAAAAGAAAGAAAGAAAGAAAGAAAGAAAGAAAGAAAGAAAGAAAGAAAGAAAGAAAGAAGAAAGAAAGAAAACCTAAAATTCAGTGACTTAAAACTTCCACAATTTGTTGCTCATAATTCTGCAGTTCAGGCTGGGCTTCGCCAAGCAGTTCTCAGGCTAGTCTCACCCGGGGCTTCCTTGCAGCTGCACTGATCTGGGGCTCATCTGGGACACATGGTCCAAGGGCACATGATCCTCATCACGTGTCTGGTGGGGTGGCTGGAGCTGTCATCTGGTCTCCAGGACAGCCCAGACTTCTTCATCGCAGGCTGTGTTCCCACAGGGCAAGTTCCAAAGGACAGACTGTCATCTAACCTCTGTTTGTGTTGCATTTGCTCATGTTCCAAAGGCCAAAGAGAGCCACTCAGCCTGGCCCAGAATCACTAGGAGGCTTGATTCACTGGGGCACCACTGCGCCCATCTGTGTTCACATCATCCCTTCAAAAGTCTCTGGGAACCTCCCCTCCCTCCAGGGATGTGCCTGTCTCTGTTGACCAATGGCTGACAGCACTAACATTGAGTTGCTGGGGCAGTGAGAAGCTTTTGGAATAGTTAAATGAGAACCAAAGAGTGAAATACGGCAGACATGAGCCTTGTGAGATAAAGGCCTGTAGACCCTTGAATAGGAGAAGCAGAGTTGGTATTATAACCTGAAGCCGAAAGCCCTAAGCAAACAGTCAATGTGGGAGGTTCCCAAGAAGCTAGACGGGAGAGAGAAAAACAGGCTTCTGCTACGTCATATGTTTGCCTAAGCCCGGAGGAGGACGAATAAAGTTCTCAAGTGGCCTTCAATGACCAATGAGGTCTCAGGAGCCCGGGACAGATCACCCGTGTGCACATTCGGAAATGATGCATGTCACACTGTGGTCTACGCTTAGATATATGAATGGGAACGCCATCAGAATCACCACCTCTCACTGTGAAAGGGAGCTGCCAGGAGGGGGCTGTCACCACATCAGGGAGCCGGGGATGTTCTGGACACTTAGCGCGATGTAACTGGACAAAGCCATTCACTCAGGACCAGTATTGACTCGTGCTGGGCAGGGGGCGGGCAACCATGAAGCATCACCTTCATTATATGACCAGTAAGAAGATAAAATTACTTGGTTTCTTTTCCTTTTTTTTTTAAGTTAAAACTTCTTAATCACTTTGTTCCTCATTCGAACGTTTTCTGCATTCTTTTCTTTACTAGTGACTTGAAATTGCTCGTCACATTGGCTTCCAGGCTCCCCTTCTACTTCTGCAGACATTTCCATCTTCTGTAGTTATTTAACCTGATAGTCAGGCGATGACAGACAATTTGTCCCTGACGGCTCACACATTTTGAGTGGCAACTATATACTGGGGACAAGGAGGTCTCATTGCTGCCTGGGGAGCTTCCCAAGATGGGGAAACTGACACAAGGTGGGGAAATACATGCTACACTGGGGTACCCGCAGGATGCTTCAAGCGCAAGTAAGCAGGACTCGAAATCCAGGTTGGAAAGACTCGGGGAAAGTTCCCAGAGGAATGGACACTTCAGTGGGAGTGTTTAAGGATGAGAAGACTCAACCGGGCAGAGATGTCAGGGCGAGCATGTTCCAAGCAGCGTGCTTCTTAAATTCTATCTGAAACAAGTGAGCACACAAAACCACATGCACATCTATGAATATGTAGGAGCCTGAGAGGCACTGCCCCCGCCTGAAGGCAGCTCGGTGCCACATGTACAAGGGAGGTTTACAAAAGAAGCAGGGTAGACAGAGGGTGGTAAATGCCACACTTCAGAACCTCCCCGAGGTGCTGGGTGGCCCAGTTGGTCAAGCAGCCAACTCTTGGTTTTGGCTCTGGTCATGATCCCACGGTTCGTGGGTGCAAGTCCCATATCTGATGCCACGTTCACACTGCAGAGCCTGCTTGGGAGTCTCTCGCCGCCTCCCCCCTCCCTTTCTCTCAAAATAAATAAACTTAAAAAAAAAAAAAGAATCTCCTCTTCAAAAAGGTTTAAGCCAAGGAGCAGCCCAATCAGATATACTCTTTGGAACACTTGCTCTGGCAATGAGTGAGCCAGAGAGACGAGACAGAGCAGAATCAGGAGATGTCAGGATTCTTAACCTAGAATCTACCGACGCCAGGACCCATGGATGCGGTCCTGGAACCAACGATGTTGCGGGAGAAAACACCAAATGCGTCGCCCTTGTATGGGCAAATGTGCCTTTAATCTCGATCTTTTCCAGTTTTTTTTAAATTGTAAAGGGTCCAGGATGCTTTACGACCACCTTCTTATCCGCCTCTTAGCTGCTGCCCTGTTCTCTTATTCTCTCAATTTCTAACTCCAAATGATCGCTGTTTTGTTGAACACACCCCACACACATACGTTCTTGAAATAACCTGCTTCTTCACTCTGACACCGGCAGGAAGCATGGAGCTGGGTCTTCTCTCTCTGTGGTGGAGGATATGCCCTTTCTCCCAGGCGGCCAGAACATTTGTTTTTTCTTTTGGTTCCCTGATGAGAGAGGCTGACCCAACAACACCCCTAAAACCTCCAGCGACATGGGGCGCCTGGGTGGCACAGTCGGTTAAGCGTCCGACTTCAGCCAGGTCACGATCTCGCGGTCCGTGAGTTCGAGCCCCGCGTCAGGCTCTGGGCTGATGGCTCGGAGCCTGGAGCCTGTTTCCGATTCTGTGTCTCCCTCTCTCTCTGCCCCTCCCCCGTTCATGCTCTCTCTCTGTCCCAAAAATAAATAAAAAACGTTGAAAAAAAAATTTTTAAAACCTCCAACGACAAAAACCTAGGTTCACATTTGGCAAATCCAATGTGCATGATGAAGACGCTCCCCGTCCAGGACATTTTCCAAGGGAGGCTGGCTCGTGGCTCCGGGCAAGGCATTGCTGCCCACCCGTCCCTTTGGAAATGCTTCCTCCAACAATATGTAACGTCTCTATTTTAAAACAGGCTGTACTCCACATGCAACACCCCTTTGTTAGAAACTTCACACCCAGCAGGAGGTGAAAATATAGCAGGAAGTGGGAGGCCCTGCAGGACTCTGGGACGACAGCATAAAAAAATAAATCACTAAATACTGATGAAATTGCAGTCCGTTCTTAATTAACCAGGGTAATTTGTGTAGGTGGTATGGGGAGAGGAGATAGGCCACAATAATAATTAAAATGAAATAAAACTACCATCAATTATTGGTTGTCAAGACAGCTTAACTCTAGGGAACACAACAGAGACCTGGGGCTCTTGAGCGATGCAGTCGGTTAAGATTCCGATTTGATCCCAGCTCGGGTCATGATCTCGCGGTTTATGGGTTCAAGCCCCACGTCGGACTCTACTCTGATGGCATGAAGCCTGCTTGGGATTCATTCATTCTCTCTCTCTCTCAAAATAGGTAAATAAACAAAAAGACAACAGGGACCTAAGGCAAGTCACGTCCCCAAGGGACTCGAGAACCAACAGCCGATTAGCACAGCACTTGGGCTGTGCTTCCTTCCACACCGTTTTGGCTTTTGCTTCAGCTGTTTCCAAGACCCTCATGCCTGGAGCCCTGGAAGGGAAGGGCTGGGCGGGAGCAGGGGTGGAGGGAGCCTCAGAGGTGAGCTGTCCCTATGTTGCAAAGACAGGCAGGGAAGAAGCTAGGAAAGTAACGCCTGCATCCCACCCTGCAGGGACCACCCGGCTGCAACAGTGACCATCATGCAGTAGAAAATGACCTGATTTAGCCCCAGCAAGCTCATTTACATCGCTGTTTTCACCCCCCTTGGTGGGGATTTGCCATGAAAGTTCCAATAAAGACCAGAAAGGGATAAAAACTCCCCATCCCGTCCTGTAGGAGGAGAAACTTAGAAGACTGGAGACAACCTCCATCAGGGACCACCCTAGCCATGTCCCACAACCCATGCAAGCCTAAAACCACAACCCTGGTCCCCAGGGAAGCTGGTTTCCCCAGCCCACTTGTCACCTCCAGTGTACCCTCTTGCTGTAGGAGAGCTAGGCTGTGTGAGTCACTGCACTGCTCTGTCCCTGAGTTCTTTCTCAGGATGAGAAGGAGAACCTCCCGGTGACACATGGAGCCCTAAGTCCTGAGGAAGAGCCTCAAGGGACAGGAGGGGCCTGGGTGGATGGGGTTCCCAATCCCCGACCTAGAAAAACCGGTTGTTGTCTTTTTTGTTTTTGTTTTTGTTATACTTAATGTTTGTTTATTTATTGTTGAGAAAGAGAGCAAGCAGGGGAGGGGGCAGAGAGAGGAAGACGGAATCCCAAGCAGGCTCTGTGCTGTCAGCACAGAGCCCAACGTGGGGCTCAATCCCACAGACCGTGAGATCATGACCCGAAATGAAATCAAGAGTTGGATGCTCAACCGACTGAGCCACCCAGGCGCCCCTATTGTCTGTTTTTGTACATTAAGGCTCCTCGCCAGAGCTTATTTACACAAAGGATCACCCAAACATTCTTATCAAATGACCCGACATACATTTTCGCTTCCTGCTTCCCCTCTGGCTGCTGGAAATGCCAGTGAACAAGACGGAATCCCTCTACCTGGGGGCACACATTCCAGCCGTACCCTGGGCTGACCCTGCACCGGCTGGCTCGGCCATTGTAACATATAACCCCACACTGAGTGGCTTCAACAGCAGAAGCTCGTTCCTCACGGTCCTGGAGGCTGGAAGTCCACAATCACGGTCCAGGAGACTTGGTTTCCCCTGACGCCTCTGTCCTTGGCTCGCAGACAGCCGCCTTCTCACTGTGTCTTCACATGGCCTTTCCTGTGTGTGCCTACAGCCGTGCATCTCTCCCTCTCTTACAATGACACCCCACCCTATTGCATTAGGACCCATCCTAAGGACCTTGTTCGACCTCAGTGATCTACCTTAAGGCGCCATCTCCCAATACAATGGGGGGCTCCCAATACAATACAGTGGGGGCTTGTGACCCAACTCAGCATATGAGTTCAGTCCATAACAGACACTATGATTTTATACACAAAAATGGAGCATAGACTGCCAGCATCATGCAGCCCACTGAGCTCAGAACCGGCATCTGGAAATCCCTGACCTCTGAGTGGGTTAAAGTCAGCACGAGGACAAGAGGAAAGGCAAAGAACCGGGAAGAAGAGGGGAAAGTGGGGACCATGTATGGAGGGGAAGGATGAAGAGGTTTTCTTAGAAGAAAGAGAGAAGCAGTGATGACAGAACGAAGAATATAGGTTTGGGGGGCCAAGGAAATGTGGCTTTGGATTCTGTCTCTCCTTCTAGGTGGCTGTGTGACAGCACATCAACAGCCTTCTGGGACTCGGGGCTTTTTAGGTTTTTCATTTACGAGCTGCCCGTCTCCCGGGTGAAAATTAGTGCTCGGTGACGTCCAGGGAGCACCTGGTGAGTGCGAGCTCTCTGCCCCTTCCCCTTCCCCGCCCCCCACTCTCCCTGCCATTATTAGCTGTGTAAATCTCCAAAGCCCAAACTCATTTGCTTCCCTAAAGTTCTTGCCTCTAGACTCTAAACTCTGTCTTCTAGTGCCAGCTAATCCTCTGGGCTCCGTCTCCAGACTGTCAACATTCTCAGGTAATGCATTCAAGCTCAGTGGCCCTGGATTGTTCTCTGAACCCAACTGACTCAGCCACAGGGGTTCGATCAGAGGCCCCTCCGGCACTAGGCTGGGACACTGGGAGCGGGCAGAGCACACGGCCTCGCCCTCAAGAAGGCTGCGATTTTGTTGGATCATGCGTGGCTGACTGTCGGGACGCCCCCAGGGCGGTCTCACCACTGCTTAGGACAGAGATCCATCCAATCTGCCCCAGTTAAGAGGTCTTGTGGGGACTGGCACAGAGTGGCCTTGCAGGGTGCAGACATGGACAGAGAGATAGAGGAGAAGCATTCCAGACAGGGCTAGAGCAGGCCCAGACTCAGAAGGTGGGATTCTCAGGGCACAGGTATACGGGAGGCTGCGGGGGAGCCCTGGCAGGTCAGTCTGCACAGGTTATCCGGGGCCTCAATCCAGAGGAAGTACTTCGGTCTTCACCTCCCCTCTCACTTCAAACGCCAGTCTAAAACACAGTTACCGGGGCACCTGGATAGCTCAGTCAGGTAAGCATCCCACTTCGGCTCAGGTCACAATCCCCTGGTTCGTGAGTTCGAGCCCCACATCGGGCTCTGTGCTGACCGCTCAGAGCCCGGAGCCTACCTCGGACTTTGTGTCTCTCTCTGTCCCTCCCCTGCTCATGCTCTCTGCCTCTCTCTCAAAAATAAATAAATAAGCATCAAAAAAAAACAATTAAAAAAACAGTTACTATATATGCCACGAAGAATTGAAAGCAAGCCCTGGGACATCCGTTCATCCATATTCACAGCAGCATTAAACACAGTAGCCAAAAGTTGGTAGCAGTCCGAGTTGCCCACAGATGAATAAATGGATAAATGGCATGTGGTTATGTACGTGCAAACGAGTCAGAGTTCTCCAGAGGAGCATAAACAATATAGCATACAGAGATACCGAAGAGGAGAGGTAGGGTGGGAATTGGCCCACCAGACTGTGGGGGCCAACAAGTCCCATGGTCTCCCATCTGCAAACCAACAATCCAGGAAAGCCAGTGGTGTAACTCAAGAACCAAGAGCACTGATGTCTGCGGGCAGGCGGGCGGGATGCCTCAGATCGAGCAGGGAGTAAACGCTCCCTTCTTCTCTTCTGGTTCCATCTGGGCCCCAAGTGCGTGGACGTTGCCCACCCACATCGGTGAGGGGGGGGGTCTTCGTTACTCAGCCCACCGACTCAAATGCTGATCTGTCCTAGAAACACCCTCATAGACACACCCAGCTCTCTGATCATCCCTCAACCCATGAAATGAATCCGCACAACGCACAGAGAAATAATATTCAGCCTTAAAAAGGAAGCACATTCTGACACCTGCTATACCACGGATGAGCCTCGAGGACACCACAATGGGTAACAGAAGCCAGTCACGATGGGCTAATGTTGTATAATTCACACTTCTATGAGGTACCTAGAGTTATCAGATTCGGAGAGACAGAAAACAGACTGGAGGTTTCCAGGGGCTGCAGCAAGGGGGGGTAACGGGGAGTTGTCTTTTAACGGCCATTACAGAGTTTCACTTAGAGATGACAAGTTCTGGGTGGTGGTGATGGCTGCAAGCAATGTGACTATCCCCAAAGCCACTTAAAAATGATTAGAAGTAGGGGCGCCTGGGTGGCGCAGTCGGTTAAGCGTCCGATTTCAGCCAGGTCACGATCTCGCGGTCCGTGAGTTCGAGCCCCGCGTCAGGCTCGCATCAGGCTCTGGGCTGATGGCTCAGAGCCTGGAGCCTGTTTCTGATTCTGTGTCTCCCTCTCTCTCTTCCCCTCCCCCATTCATGCTCTGTCTCTCTCTGTCCCAAAAATAAATAAACGTTGAAAAAAAAAATTAAAAAATGATTAGAAGTAGGGGCACCTGGGTGGCTCAGTCGGCTGAGCATCCGACTTCAGCTGAGTCACAATCTTGTGGTTTGTGGGTTCAAGCCCCCCGTCGGGCTCTGTGCTGACAGCTCAGAGCCTGGAGCCCACTTCAGACTCTGTGTCTCCCTCTCTCTCTGCCCCTCCCCTACTGAGTTTTACGTTCTGCTATTTTACCACAATTTTTTAAATTATTCAAAAAAAGAAAAAAGCAAGCGTTTGTTGATTACCTGCTATGAGTCTGGGAATCTGCTAGGGGCATAGACCCAAAAGGGCTAAGACACAGGCCCTACTCTGAAGGAACACACCGTTTACCTGTACCTCCTGCAGGTTCTCTCGTACCGTGACGCACACACGGCGATGTCAAATGTGCTGAGAGCGGACACGCTCTTTCAAAAGGACCCATTTCTGAGCACGCTCTCATTTGCCGTGAGGCGATCAGGCTGCAGTTCCTCTGAATGATCCTCTCTCTTTTCAAATGCCAAATCTCTAACATCAGGCCATGCTTACCGGGGCCAGCATCCTATGGGCTCCAACATCAGAGCACAAATTTCTTGCGGCTTGTAATTAAATCACCACAACAAATCCGAATTAGCCACGCGACATGTGCATGCTGCTTTTAATTAGAATCCTCTCTCTGCTTATTTGCTTGATAAGAGCAGATTATAGAAAACGCTGGTTTCGACAACTTACTCCCGAGAACCAGGAGCCATTAACATGGTGCAAGTCTAGGGCTCCTAAGGCCTGAGTTTCTCTCTTTTGCTAAGAAGCCTGGCTCTTCCCACATCATAGCGGAGGCTGTAAGCCAAGGGATGAATTCAACAGAGGGCTTTCAAGCACTAAATTATGAAGCTATGAAGCACTCACAAAGATGAATGATAATTTCTCAAATGAATGATAAAAGTACTCTTGGCAAGTGAAACTAATACGAAACAGGTATGTATACCCTGCGTTTTGATTAAAAGGTAAATAAAAGGTGACATCTGTATCACTTTGGAAGTTAGAAATGAGGTCATTTAGAAAGCTTACTGCCAGTTCCCTCAACCCCTCCTATTTACAGAAGGGCTTAAAAGTCAGTCCAGCTCAAGTCTGTAGGCGCACTTTGCAAGACCCCATCAGGTGACACAAGGAGCGACAACTTCCAAGCACCCTGAACATTCAGGGGTTTTGTCTGTCCAAAGCATATTGCTGGGACACAGGTAAGTCTGGGTATAGGCATCCTGTAAAATTTGTTGTGGCCTGAAGGTTTGCATCCCGCCTCTACAGAGTCTTATGTTGGAGCCCTGACTCCCAGTGTGAAGGCATTTGGAGATGAGGCATCTGGGAGGTGACCAGGTGTGGATAAGGTCATGAGGTGGTGCCCTCATGATGGAGTTAGTGCCCCTATAAGAAAAGGGAAAGAGATCTCTCTCTCTCTCTCTCTCTCTCTCTTTCTCTCTCTTATTCTTCCCATGCTCACACATCAAGCGAGCAAAGACCGTGTGAGGACACAGTGAGTAGACGGTCATCTGCAACGCAAAAGGGACCCTCACCGTAACCTGACCATATTAGTACCCAGACCTCAGACGTCCAGCCTCCGAAACAGGGAGGAAATAAATGTCTGTTATTTAAGCCCCCCAGTCTATGGTGTTTTGTTATAGCAGCCTGAGCTAAGACAGAACATTTGGGCGGTAAGTTAGGGATACCAGTGACTTCTGGGGCATAGAAAACAAAATGTTAGGCCTTGGCACTAGGCGGTTTCCCCAGCCCCCACGTTTCTGAGTCTCAGGCAATGAAGACTTCTTCCTCTCTTTGTGCGCCACAATGGGAGACACAGCAGAAGAGCCCTCACTGATCTGCTTCTGGATGTGCTCACTTCTGAGACCTTCACGCTCTACTGGGAGCTTGGTCTGCGTTGCCGATATAAGAAAAACCAGGTCACGTGAAATGGACTGAGTAGGAGAAAAGCATTTTCGGTAAGGTTGGAATTCATTTAAAATTCACTACATCCAACAGCAAAGGATTGACCTGTGAACCCCATGGCATGTCCCCAAGTCCCTTCACTTTGGCCTCTTTCGGTCAGTTCTGGGGATGAAGTGAGACCACCCTTTCAATGGCATCCAGGACACAGTGTCCATGGGGGACAGGACAGCAGTGTGTCGCCCACAGAAAATGGACGGTGGGTCTGCATTGGGAGAGCCAGGTGGTGGGCACTGGGCATGTGTTCCAAGAGGATCCCTAGAAAACCCAATTCCGGGGTCAAGTCTTGGAAACACGTAGATTTTAACCAGCTGGAGCGTACAAGACAGAGTCTTGTCCTGTTACAGAGTAATTAACTATTGAAGGTAGATCGCGGTTCACTTAGGACATGACTTTGTTTCTGTGCTTTGTCTATCTGTCTTACCTGGGTAGTTTCAAGGAGTGTGAAAAAAGCCTGAAGTTTTCACACAACAAGCCGTAGTGGAAAGAATACTCGACCGGGAACCGGAGAGTCTGAGTTCCAACCTTTTGTCAATTGTAACATGAGTCGTATCTTTGTGACCTTGCTCCACACCAGACCCAGGGCACACAGGACCTCACTGTGACCTTCAGAGCCACCCTCGGAGGGAAGAATTCCAATCACCTCCCTTCTACAAATGACTGCACACGGGCTTGGAGAAGTTAAATAACTTCACATGCAAGGAGCTGAGCCAGGAGACGACTGGCCCGGGCATGACCCAGACACTGTGCTTTTCACCACCCGTGTGGTGTCTCACTTTGCTCGCGCTGCTTTCTCATCTGCGGAAACACTGGCTCTTTCACCCAACTTACCGGGCATCCGTTTGCTCACCTTGTTTTGCATTCCGCAAAGGAAACCTTTGTTGCAGGATCCTTGAGTGCAACAGTCAAGAGAAGGATTCTTGAGAGGTTTGACAGGGCAACTTAGTAAGTTTATGTAAGGAGCGCAGGAGCAGGACCCATGGGCAGACAGAGCTGCGGCTTTGCTGTATGAAGCTGGTGGTGATACACTTAGCACGCAAGGGGGAGGGGACGTGCAGGGAGGATTAGATCATAAATGTCTTCTTCGAATTTCTACTCGTAAAACGACGTTCGCAAAGTTTCTCTGGTGCACATCGTTCAGTTTGGCATTAACTATCGGTGAGATGTACAGGCAGTGGAGAGACCCTTTAAGAATGTAGCAACCGACACCCATTTGATCTTTCTGGCAACTCTGCAGGCTATAGGTCAGCCTTCTGGGCTGCAGGTGAACATGTCTCTGCTTCCACCCCTCGTCACCTTCAAGGGGGAAGAGTCTTGGTCCAGAGGCCCTCAAAGCGGAGGGTTGAGAAGACAGCGAGGGAAACACGTGACGCCCAGTGACACGGGACAAGAGGACACGTGGTGAGATGTAGGGAGGACTCCCAGCCCTGGGACATCTTGGTTAGTCAGGATCCTCTGAGGCCATCAAGCCGCACTGCAGTCAGCCTGCCGAGGAACAGGGACGGACACACACAATTTGAACGCAGAGCCCCTGCTCGGACTAGATTACTGTCAGGTAAATCTCACCAACACCTTGACAAAATTTGTGGTTGTGTGGACGTTCTTCTTTGTTGACAAAACTCAGCCGGGTTGGCAGGGATGTTGCGTTCCTGCAAAACCACAGTGTGAGACACTCAGAAAGAAACTTGTCTACCTAGAAAAGGCCGAGGGGCGGTCCAAGTTTCGCGGATCTCCCACCGGGAATATAAGACAAGCAGTAAGTGTCTTAAGACAAGCCGATGGTGTAGCTGGACCTCCAGATTCTCTCCCACCCACCCAAACCCTTTGCTGCCAAACACAACATTTTGTGGCGAGTACAAGACTGAGGGTATTCTCCTGTCTCGTGAAAAGCACCATAACACTCCACCACAGCGAAGTCGAATGGGAATGAAACATCCATTTAACAACCCGGGAAGTTCTGCAACTTTGAGGAGCGCTGGGCGATATAGCACGTCAGGGTGAATGAACTATGTTCTCCCAGAGGCGTTCTGTGGCAGGAAGGAATCGTTCCCCTATGGATTACAGAACATCCTACCCAAAGGACACCGAACAAGAAAGGAGCTTGACTGATTCACATGATGAAGTGTTCAAAGCAAGTCAGTCCCGGGGCCTCAGGTGAGGCTTGATCCAGCAGTTCAGCCAGGTCATCAGGGACCCCCCTCCTTCTCCCTCTTTGCCTTCCACCACGTCACCTGGGTGCCCTGATGGTCTCAAGATGCCCACCAGAAGTCCCAGGGTTACTTGCTTCCTCATTTATTCCCGTCCATACATGGGAAAGCATCATCTCTCCAACTTTCTCAGGAAATTCCCAGTGATGGTTAAATTTATGGTCAACTCAAATGACCATGAGGTACCTAGATTAAACAGGATTTATGAGTGTGTCTGCAAGGATGATTCCAGAAGTCATTAGCATTTGAATTGATGGACTCAGTAAAGTAGATCGCTGCCCTCCCTCACGCCCCCACCCCCCGCCTCCACCTGGTGCAGGTGGAGATCGTCCAATCCACAGAGGACCTGAACAGAACAAAAGGCAGAAGGATGAAGAACGGACCCCTTCTCCAGCCTCCCTGGTGGAGCTGTGACTTCTCATTCCATCTTCTCTGTTCTCTGCGCTGGGACTTACCCACCAGCTCCCCTGACTCAGGGGCCTTCGGATTCGGACTTCAATTCCACCTGCTTCCCTGAGCCTCCAGCTTGCAGACAGCAGACTGCAGACGTCCCAGCCTCTATGACCCTGTCAGCCAACTCCTCACAACAAGTATAATATCTCCACATCCCATTGGTTATGTTTCTCTGCAGAACACTGACTAATACACACCCTGACATTTATTCTCATCATACAGGTTGGAGTCACATCCCACTCCAGCTAACACACGGCTCAGGGGTCAGAATGTGCCCACACGTTTGGCTGCAGTCTTATGCTTCACCCCTTCAACTGGGGGGAGTATCCATTTCTCTGAAATCTAATTGACTCCCTGGTCAGAAATCACCAATGATTAAGAACAGACAGGACAGGCAGGAAAGTCCACAATACACACGAATGTTACCGCACACAAGAACGTCTGGTTCATCCACGTGCAAAGGTGGGTCATCGGTAACTCAATGTTTCTTAACTAAAAATCTGAAAAAAAAATTAATGAATTTCATTAAAGAACTGAAACGTCTCTTCCACTATCTTAATAAAGGTGCGAAGTATTTTCTCTCAAGAAAATAGCTCAATATGTTCATTATTCTCTCTTCAACTCTTTGGCCTACGATCAAATTATTGCTGTTAATTAGTACTTCTTGTACACGGGAAGGGGGTACGGGAACAAGGCTCTTCGAGGGACTCAAAGGTGCCTAGGAGTACGGAGCAAATGCAGGCATCCGAGATTTTCAGCTCAATCTTCAATCTTCGTGCTCCTAAGGCCCTGATGGGGCTCGTCCAAATGAGTGTGCTATGTTTCCTTATTTCCCCAAAGAAATTGCGACTGTCTGATTTGCATATAGTTAATAAAGAGAGTCCCCTTTTGACTGGAGTGACTCAGGCAGTCACACGCTTTGGCCAATGCGACAGTAGGGTCTCAGTTGTCTGCAAACACTCGGGTCATCCTTGATGAGACAGGAAGGATCAGGGGGCTACTCCTGGTTAAGGATTTGGGGGGCGGGCAGACTTCTTCAGAATCTTTGAGCTCAGATAAAGCCAGATAAGGAGCACGCCTTATTTCCTACCAGTGATCAAGCTGTGGTTTTCACGGTTCAGACCTGAAGTCACTTGCCTGAATAGTGAATTTAGGGGTCTCTTCGTTTAGAGCAGAGGAAGGGTCAAAGAGGCAAAGGGCAAGCGAGGGGTGCAGTATTCTGTGGCGGTGTGATCCAGGCCCCCAACACACAGTCCACGCAGTCCTCCAACGTGAGTCCTAAACGTGCTGAGAGGGGAAAGTGGGGGTGAGGTGCTGAGCTGGACGGTTCACATGTGTGGTCTGGTGGCGAGAGGCCCGAGGCCTACCCATCATGTGACTAGAGAAAGGCTCGGACTTTAAGCTGGACAACGACCCCTGAGGCCAGCACCCAACAAGCTGGGTCCCAGACGCCCTTGCCTTGCTCCCACAGTGCGCTGAGCCACTTGCCCTCACCCTAGTGTGGATCCTGTTTCCAGACTTCTCTCTGTTGTCCTTACCCTTTCTGACACTTTCCCTGTGTTTCTCACATGTGCCTTGTAGTATGTAATTTGTAGTCACTCGTGACAAATGTCTGGCTCAACCCAGGTCGGGCCCGAGGATCTTAATGCAGACCAAGCCATACATTTGCCCTGACTCTAATCGGATGCCAACACCCAGAGCCTCAATGCTTACGTTAAAAGAAAATGACTTAATTAACCAATTAATTCAATGTGATTTAATTAACTTAATTAAATGTAATTTTTAAGTTATACCTATATCTACACAGATATATATCCTCATTCAGAGGGCTAACTATAAGACACGGGAGAGAAAGGTCTTCGTTTTTCTCTTGTTCCCAGATATTAAAAATGAAAGTTAACTGTACTTTCCTGGAATTCCTAGTCTATTAAAAGTATTGAATGGTATAATTTGACGATGTATGGATTTCTCATTCTGAGAACATTCCATTCCTGGAAACCACAGGATTGATGCATAATTATCCAGTGGCCAAGGTGGTATAATGGCCAAAACAAGGCGCTTTCTCTGACCTACACCAGTCATCTGTCTTCTGTTTCCCACGTATCAGACAGCAATAGTTCATCCACAAATATTTAGTAAGCAATTATGAAGTTTTTTTTAATTGTTTTAAAATCTAAAAGCACGATAAACCACTTGATGGGCTCCTCCCACACCTGTGGAAAAGGACAGCTTTATTTCCTTGAAGTCTGCACATATTTAAGAAGAAGGCCCCAAAAGAGCGTGAATAGGTACCTTCAGATTCTTTCATGACAATTATAACTCAGTGCAATCCAGGGAAAATTGACCAATTGCCCTACATGCTCACTGTTGGGTCTTTGGTTTCTATTTATTAGCAAGGTAAAGCTGGGGAGCAGAGGATATTCGTGAAGATACACACCTGCCATTCAAGTCATGGGGACCTCAAAAGGGTATGGCCCCCTGGGGACAAAGGGATTACAGAAGGTCAGAGCTGCACTATGGCTTTAGATTCCTTCTGCTTTCCTGTGACACCCGTGATCGGACAGGGGAAAGATAAGAAAAGCGACAGCACGCTTCCTACACCTGTTGTTCAGCTCCTGCCAGATTCTCTCCAGAAAACATCCATTGCAGTTTTGTTCTGAACATGCTCTCTCTTTAACAAGGACTGAGGATAGAACCTCCACCTTTTGCTTCCTCAAAACCTGTCCCAGCACCTTGCATGAAGACACTCAAGATGCCTGGTGCAGCCCCTCGTCCCTTCTGAAGGTCTCCACACATCCCAAGGAGCCCATACCTCTGTCCAGAGAAGGACACCAGCTGAACAGGTGACAGGAGGTAGGAGGGAAAGAAGGGACTCCAGTCGGATGGGAGAATGACTGATCTGTCTCCTCCCTGATTACCAAGGTTGATCGGCTAATTAGAGCACCTCGGTCCTGCCCCAGAGGATGGGGGCCACCGGGAGCCACAAAAGGACCCACAAAATCGCTACCCAAAATCTGTTTCATTCACAGTCACACTCACTTACTGCCAATGTACTCTGGTTTCAGAACCTCCCCACTGGGATGTCCTCTTGCTGCTGTCCTTCCGAGGAATGTTCCTTGTACGCTACGTTTCTTCAATCCAAACTTTATTGCACAAACTGGATGTGTGGCCTCAGGATGCTTCAAGTTGTAGCTCTGTCCAGGAGAGCAGACTCCTCAAAGGGGGCAGGACTCCTTCCCAGTGGAGCAAATAAATGAAAATCAGGTAGAAAAGCGTGGAACAGTACAGCAGACACCATGAAGGAAGTCACAGTGATGGAATGACCTTCAGATAAGGAGGGCCTGAAGTGGGGTCTTGACAATTAGGGCGAAAAAAAAAGAAAACCGAAAAAACCAGAGGAAGTAAAATATTATAATGCATCCAGAGGAATCGTGTCTTGGGTGCTCTGTGGTGCACCGACACCATCTTCTGTCGCCTTCGCACTGCTCTCCTGATGGACACTCTTCCTGCCCACTGTACCGCACAGCCTTCTTCTCCTGGGTCCCTTTCACAGTCCTCTCTCGTAGCTTGTATGCCGTTGTACGGACACTTAGTGCATTTCCATCCCTGCCTCCTGAATATAAGCTTGTGACATTAAGAAGATTCAAGACGAGTGAAGTGTCGCTGCATTTGATTTGCCAGAATTAAGTCTGTTTCTTCAGGGTGGATTCTCAGCAAAAGAAAGAACACACAGTGCATCCTGTGCCCAGGGACTGGGTGGGTGCTGGCCACTACCTGGCCATCCTATTCCCAGTCTCACTGGACTGAGCTCTCTCGAAAGGAAACCAATCTCCATGTGAAATGCAGACTATGTCAGCTCTAGCAAGGGTGAGCTGCAGATTAATGATACACACAAAACGCAGCTTTAAAAACCAAAAACCAAAAACCAAATACTTACACTGCTGCCTCATTGTGCCAAGAACTGCTCCTTCTATATTTTACAAATACTTCCCATTTAATTCCATGACCATTCTATGAGATGGGTGCTGTCATGACCTCACTTACAAAAACCACGGCATAGACAGTTAAGTGACCTGAGCAAGGTCACTCAATACGTAAGTCCATGGCAGACAGTCTGGGTCCATGCTGCACCCTTACTTATAATAATGCTGCATATGGGTTGGGAGCATGGGTTAAACACACACACACACACACACACACACACACACACACACAACCGTGTTACATAAGCTACAGATTTATTATATCAAATTAGTTTATTGTCACTGAAAGGAAAATGTACTAAGTATTAAGAATGCAATTTAGAGGCTATGTCTTTGAATTGCATGTTTGAAGTTATATTACCCCGTTTCTTAGGCAACAGATGAAAGCGTCTTAAAAAGCCCGATGTCATGTAACCTTTCAGAATATTTTGCTTTGTGGTTTTATCACAGTTGCTTTTTTCTCCCCATGAATACAGAAGAGGCCTTCAAAATAAATTGCTGTCAAATACACAGTGCAGTGTTTTATGTTCTGGGTTTTAAGGAAATCTTCGCTCAATTCTGTGATAGAGCTAAAGATAGAGAATATTGTAAACTAAGAAGTGATTTGTGGCACACTTCAATGAAATTTAGTAATTGAAAATTGTTTGTGTAGACACACCGGAACGGGGTGGGAACACCACAAAGTGCTCTCGTAAAGCAGCGGTAATCACCAAAATAGTGAAGTTAGACGCCAAGGGGACCGATCATCCTAGGGCAGCATCACCGTGAATATCCTGCCAGGGCTCGTGTGCGAGGACAGACAGGAGAATGCTGTGCTCGGAAGGGGGAGATCCCTAGCTGGAAACCCAGAGAGTCCTGGGGGAGAGTCAAGGTCTGAAGGTCTTACCGCAAGCCTTCCTTTAAGTCAAACCTTCCTGCCTGCCTTACTATTTACCCTTCTTAGTTTTTAAACTGTGGTTTTGGTGCACGACACTCTCTCCAGATTTCATCTTCTTCCACTGTAAGGCGGTAAAATCCCCTCCATCCTAAATCTGTAGTAAGGGTTAAATTAAACGACTGACCATAACTAATAACCAAGCACCATTATTTTTCAGGGAGGTGGGAATGGGAGCGGTCTACGGAGTCTGGCTTTAGAGGTACAATCTGTCTGTCACTTAGTCCCTGAGAGACCCTGGGAGACTCTAAGCCTGAACTTCTTCATCTGTGAATGAAAGAACGACCATCTGTGTAGGTGACCCTGAGGATTGTGACAAAGCCTGGGAAGGACACTAGCCTTGTGCCTTCGATAGAGAAAGTATCCTTGTCACTGTTCCAGAAAGACTGACTTTATACTCACATATGAACAAGTTATTTTTGACCTTCCACTTACCAGGAGGCCTGAATATCATTCGTCTTTTACTCTCCCACATTTAACCAGTTTCTCAAGGTTAACATGATTTGGTTGAGATTAACCAGACGCTGACCTAGCCATTCAGGAAGCATCATGTATAGGCCTCCCTGGCCATTAAGTTGGGGGCCTCTCACAGGGTTCAAGCTGGTAAAATGTGGATAGAAGAGAAACACCATTTCCAGACCTGGCCCCAAAGCCCCCTGGGGACCTGTGTTAGGAACCGTGACACCACAGGATGGAAGGAGCCTGGATGCCTGAGTCGGAGTCTGCAGGGGAACCTCCCAGGAGAGTTATCCAGCCCATACCAGACTCCAGCATGCCCTAGAAAGACACTTGTGTTGGGGTGAAGTACTTGAATGCCAGGGTTTATTTGTATGGCTTCACAACCTAGCTTCCCCAAATAAAACCAGCAATCAAGAAGTAGCAGTGAAAGTATGCATGAGTAGTGAGGTAAAAGTGCAAGAAAGAGCATACAACTGGACGAGAGATGGCCAGGCTACAGGTGGCTTTCAGACCATCTCAACGGATCCTTCTATTCTACAGCCGTGAAAAGAGAGCCTCAGAGAAGTGATGTTGTGTCCCTTGAGTCAAATTTCCAGTTACAGCCTAGAAGGGGACTTCCCAACACCCACTTTTAAAGTGCCCTCTCCCTGCCAGCTATACCTGGAGAGACAAAAAAAAAATCCAAACTATTACCTACCCAGGCTTAAAAATCAGAGTTGGCAGAGTAATTCTCCCTAAAAGTTCAGTACGGAATCTCTCAATGGACTGTTCACAAAGGCAGTAGTTACAGAGTCATTTTCTTTCATTACATATGCCAAGGAGATGGTCTCAACTTGGAAATACTCAGGGAATCAACTTTTCAATGAGAAAGCCCATGAGCTGCCCCCTGGGGAGCACGCGCATAATAAAGGCACTGACTTTGGCCAGCGCTAGTCAGTATCAATGTCATCAGTAACTGTTATGGAGAATTCTTAAGGTTTCCTCCCTGGGGGGTGCGGGGGGGGGGGGCCGCAGAGTGGACCCCATGCCCACCTGCAGGAATAGGTACGCTGCTGTGGCAATGGCTCCTCCGGTCCCTCTTGAATGAATTTACCATTAATGAGCGTGTCACCCTCGGATGCTACTAGTCAGCTACTCACCAGCCAGCCATTAGTTCGGCGGTATTGATCTGCGTGCAGTGTTGAAGGTTTCAAACTAGCCTGCAATGCAGTTTCTGCAGGTATCTGGAGGTAGGTCTTGGTAAATGGTAACTCTTAAAAGGTTGCCTGAAGGCTTATCAACAGGAAAAGCACAGCTGGCTTCCTCTTCCTTTCAAAGGACTTGGGCTTTATTATCTCCACAACAACACCCCAAAGCACTTCACGGGTCCCAGAGAGGGGATTGGGAAACAGCAATTTTCAGCCAAAATCTACCCAAATTGAGGCATTTCTCTCTGCTCTGAACGTGTTCACTGGACATGGGCTATGTTAAGGGAAGTGACATTAGATGCAGAAAGAAAAGAAAAGAAAAGAAAAGAAAAGAAAAGAAAAGAAAAGAAAAGAAAAGAAAAGAAAAGAAAAGAAAAGAAAAGAAAAGAAAAGAAAA
>NW_024412412.1:5553795-5600981 GCF_014898765.1 Herpailurus yagouaroundi
AAGAAAAGAAAAGAAAAGAAAAGAAAAGAAAAGAAAAGAAAAGAAAAAAGGACGGAAGGAAGGAAGGAAGGAAGGACGGACGGACGGACGGACGGACTAGATTTTGCCTTCTCTCTTTGGGAAACACCACCCATAATTAAAATGCTGTGAACCGAACCAACTGTTTCCCTTTAGAACATGTGAGAAAACAGTGCCTGTTCCGTGAGAGGCTATGGTTTGTTCTCGCCAACTGCCACATTGCATCAGAATCTGTGATCACAGCAGGCCCGGCGGGTATTTTCATTGTGCATAACTCTCTAGTGGTGGTACCTACGCCTCCCGGCTACCAAAGAGACCAGGATAAGGCACAGCCTGGTTTCATATGTGAAAGTCTCTGGTTATTTTATAACTATATCCTGTACTGTTATAGTACCAAGCGGTTATTATTGTCCCCTCTTTATGGATGAGTAAAGACAAGGGGAGAAGCCTATCCAGGTGCTAACAAACACTGTGGAGCCCTTGACAGAGACAGTTGCCCACAGAGCCAAGGGCAGAACCCAGGTGCCCCAACACCTAGTCTGTGCACTAAGAACCTACCACCCACGCTATCAGGCCAAGTGATTACATCCCGAGGCTTTCTGCGCCCTTGCGACCAACTTCAAAATTCTTTTTTTTTTTAAACTGTAGTCAAAATTCTATTCTTCCATATTATTTTTTACCTTTATTTTAGTAATTTTCCTTTTCTTCCCGCAGTTTTATTGAGGTCTGATTGACAACTAAGTATTGTATATATTTGGCTTTACAATGTGAGGTTTTTTTTCCTAAGGTGTACGATGTGATAGTTGACCACCGGAACCATCACACCCATGTTCTTACATCTTACCTTTGCTTGTGTGTGAAGAATACAGGAGACCGAGTCTCTTAGCAAAGTTCAAGTGTGAGATGCAGTGTTAACTAAGGCACGAGGCTATACATAACATCTCCAGAAATTAATCATATTACTGACAATGTGTACACTTAGACCATCTCCTGGCAACCACCATTGTACTCTCTGATTCCAAGAGCTTGACTCTTTGAGATTTTGCATATAAGTGATATCACACAGTATGATCTCTTCTGCAGCTGACTCCTTTCACTTAGTGTAGTACCCTCTACGTTCATCTATGTTGTCGCAAATGATAGAATTTTATTTTATGGCTGAATGATACTGTGTGTGTGTGTGTGTGTGTGTGTGTGTGTATAATTCTATAGCTGACGGACACTTGGGTTGTTTCCAAATCTTGGCTATTGTGAATGATGGTAACGTAGATACCTCTTGAGATCCTGACTTCATTCCTTTTGAATATGTGCCTAGAAGTGAGATTGCTGGATTATGTGTTCATTCTATTTTTAATTTTTTTAAGGAATCTCTATACTGTTTTCCACAGTAGCTGCACCAATTTATATTCCACCAACAACATGTAAGAAATTCTTAAATGGCCCCCAGGACCTTATGTGATCTGAGCCCTGTCGACCCCTCCCACCTCTCTGTGAACCTCCTCGCCTCACCCCACTCATCTGCATGAGGTAGAAAACTCTAGCCACATGGCAACGTGGCCACCATCTTGCCTGGTTGTCCCTTTCCTGTTCCTGGGCACCTGACTCTTGTTGTCTTCAGAGACGCCTTCCCTTACCTCTATTTTGCTTTCTATATTAGCACACAATCTTCATTCTCAGTACTTATCACAAGGTACACATGCAGTGTTTTTGTCATTATTGTTACATCCTTCCCTGCCACTCAAAATACACACACACACACACACACACACACGTTAAACCTATAAACTCAAAGAGGACAAGGACGGTCTGTGTTGTGTCCCCTTCACGCCCAGTAAATCACACAGTGCCTGGGATTTAGTAAGCACTCAATAAATACTTGCAGATTCTGAATGAAAATGGTAAGCTATTCTGACCCCAATAGAGGAGGGAAGAGAGAATTTTTAAATGGGTCTTCCTTTCAAAGATTTCTTTTTAATAGTTTATAATGTTTGCCCCCTTTTTTTTTTTCATTTAGATTTTAATTCTTTATGACTATAGATTCCACCCGAAGATGTTCCTTTTGAAGCTAAGAGAAGAAGAAGCCTGAAAAAGTCCTCTGGTAATGTTTGTGTTTTGTGAAATTTGAAATGGTACAGTGTCCAAAAACAACTTCTGATTTCATTTGGAGTTCAATCACTTCAAAGAGAAGTTCATTTATAAAACATCATATCTCTCTGGTCATTCACTGAATATTTACAAGCACCAATCAGTTCACGAGGAGGGAAGTTAATGCAAGACTAACTGTGACAGGGAAAATTACAATGAGTTTTCACAGCCTCTTTGCTCCAGCTTCCCCAGACTTTGCCCCCCTTGGTCGTGCATGAGAGCCAACATGCTACATGCACTCAGTGGAGAGCCTTCTGTCCTGCAGCTCCATCTCTGAGCCTTTTAAAATCGGACTGGCTTGAATTATTCAAGACAGGCAAAGCATCTCTTGAGGAAAACAGGTGGAAAAACCAAGAAATACAAAGCTTGCTTTGGACTGAGTCTGAGCAGGGCTTCAGGAGTTTTGAGAGAGGGAGAGAGAGGCTGAAGGCATCTGACAGTCTATGTTGAGTGGGTGTGGCAAGGAACAAGAGAAGATTTTAAAGTTTTCTCTCTTATTTATGAATCAAACACTTTTTACCTTTTGCAAGAGACTGAGGAAAGATTTAAAATTATTTAAAATTCCATTTAGGGGCGCCTGGGTGGCTCAGTAGGTTGAGCGTCCGAATTCGGCTCAGGTCATGATCTCATGGTTTGGGGGTTCGAGTCCCCCATCGGGCTCTGTGCTGACAGCTCAGAGCCCAGAGCCTGCTTCGGATTCTGTGTCTCCCTCTCTCTCTGCTCCTCCTCCACCACTCTCTCTTTCTCAAAAACAAATAAACATTAAAAAAAAATATTTTTAAGTTCCGTTTGGATTTAGAATACGAATCTCTCTGTATCCATCAAAGATGAGTGACCCTTCAGTGCAAACTCAGAATTCCTCAAGCTACATGAGCTCTGTGTGGCCAAACAAGGAAGCTCATTTATAGAGGTCACAAAGGAAAATACCTAGCAATCATATACTCTGATTTTCAAAGTTTCCAACCTTTCTAAAACATTAACAGTCATTGATTCAACCATTTGCCCCGAATATCTCTATGTCTGAGAGCTAGAACAGGAGAGAAGAGGACTAAGGGAAAGATTAAATATAGATACTGTCTTTCATTGGCTTCCTCCACAGTCTGGGAAGGCATGCCACATTTCCAAAGGATCGGCAAAATGTGTAGTGTATATATTTTTTAATTCTCAAGACTCACAGAAAAAGACATAAAATAAACTAGAATAGCTGAGATTAAGTTTTCTCAAAGCAGATTTAACTTGGAAAAAATGGTAAGAGGTAAGTAGGTGGAGAGAAAAGGTGGGAGGGAGGGGAACCACATGAACCAGAGAGCAAGGTTCACCTGGCCTCTGCAAAGGCTCCTGCAGAAAAAGTAAGAAATAGGCACCATGATCTCAAGTTAGGGAAGGTAACAGAACACACAGGGAGAGCACATAATAACTTCTGGAGTCCAGCTTTCACCATGAATGGTTTCTGAGCAGGGGAGCACAGAGATGAACCACAGGTCTGTCAAGTTTTATAGATTAGATGACACCATTAACTCCCAGCATCCAGCCTGTGGTAACCCAGGGGTTACCAAACTGACTTCAAAATTAGGTTGCTGCATCTGTTGTCATGTACAAATGGTGGTTCATTCCACCTTGGTCTCAGGATACTGTGATTTTATGTCCATGGCAAGGAATACCCAGGTGACACCTGTCCTGGTGTTAATTATTAACAATGCCTCTTTCTCACTCCAAATTGTCCAATTCAGATGACATATTATATGGTCACCTTAGTTATGGGTTTTTAAGTTCTGATTTATGAAGTTATTTTTCAATGCCATCAAATTTTTGGTATTGTATTAGCCAGGGCTCTCCAGAGAAACAAAGTCAATGGGATATATACATAGGATGAGCTTAATTATAAGAAGCTGCATCCCTTGATTATGGAGACTGAGACATCCCACAGTCTGCTGTCCACAAGCCAGAGTCCCCAGAAAGCCAGTGATGAGTCCAAAGGCCTGGGAGCCAAGGGAGCTGGTAATGTAGATTCAGTCCTGGTCTGAAAGCCTAAGAAGAAAGTGCCCAGGGCAGGAGGAAATGGATGGTCCAGCTCAAGCAATCAGGCAGGGAAGGCCAAATGCTTCCCTCACCCACCTTTTGGTTCTATTCAGACACTCAATGGGTGGATGATGCCCGCCCCCACCTGGAGAGGAAAAATGCTTGCTTGAGTCACCAATTCCAATGTTTGTGTCATCCAGAAACATCCTCACAAACACACTCCAAGATAATAGCATTTAGCCACACAGCTGGGCACCCTGTGACCCAAGCAAGTTCACTTACAAAATTAACCATCACGAGGATGTATAAAGTGAGAGTAGCATACTTCAGGAGAGTGCTGGAGATCCTGATTAGGAAGGGGCCCTCCTGCCCCTCAATGGCTAGGCAACTAGGCAAGACATCCACTACACAGGGACCTACAGAGGCCGGTGTTTCTGGAAAATATTCAGTCATACTATTAGTTCATTGTCAACAACCTTCTGAGCTGGTGTGGTTTTCAATCCCTGCCATATCTTGCATTTCAATATTAAATCATTGCTAGCTTGGCTTCTAACAAAAACCTACACTCCTTGAATTGCTTGCTGAAACCCATGGTGTTGGCAATGCCCATGAGCTCACTAGTGTAGACTTTAAGCACGGTGTAAAGTGCAGTTAAAATCGGACCATTCATGCTCCTGCTGCCCAAGTAAATCTGTACGTGACCCCCCCAGACCCCAGCTCACCCGAACACTGACTGTTTGTTGTCAGTGAATTCTTTCCATGGGAACTGTGGATGAGTGGAGGACACTTATCATGCTTCTTTGCCCTAAGTAGTCAGAAAAAGTATCATTGGACAAGATGGAGAACCCAGGGGCACGGGAGGATCATGGGAAGAGAGGGAGCTATGGCAGAAGTTAAGAAGTGAGGCCCCCAATACAGAGCAGTGGCAGTGGAGAGAAGGAACCCCAGAAAATTGTGTTCCGGAACCCCAGAAAAATGTTTTCTGCAGCTGGCCATTCGCAGTCAGGAATTTTGGACAAAATTCAAATTTCAACCTACAATTTTTTTTAACGTATCTATGACTCATCTATAGAAAGTAATCACTTCCAAACTACTGTAATTGGCATCCAAACTGACTATTTTTCATTCTCCAATTTTCCTGACTTGCCTCTGCAGAAGTGATGAGAATGCTAATAAAACAAATAACTTGGCTTTTTCATCAAGAATCTTCCCTGAAGTTTTAAGAACTTTTAAAACCAAGGTAAAAGAAATAGTAGGAGTCCCTGTTTTAGGAAAAAATAAGCAGCCAAACACTTAGGTTTGTTCCCTGCCTGAAAGCCTTTTTACACGCGTAAAGGCATATTTTATTTGTACCCAACAGTTACCACTAAAGAATAGTCCTTGGTTTTTACTGAGGAAAAAGAACACCTTTGCTGTTTACAAATATTCATGAGCTCTTAAAGCTGATTCAGTCAGCAATTTGGGTATTTCCTCATCTGGCCACTGAAAGTAGTATTGGCTTCACAAAGTTTTAAAAAATTCTTATGACTCATATTTTCAGAGCAAGTTTGTAGACCACAGACAAATCTATAAAAATAACCTCACTAGCGACATGTGGGTGGCTCAGTTTAACGTCCTACTCTTGATTTGGGCTCAGGTCATGATCTCGTGGTTTCATGGGTTCGAGCCCTGCATTGGGCTCTGTACTGGCAGCAAGGAGCCTGCTTGGGGTTCTCTCTCTCTCTCTCTCTCTCTCTCCCTCTCCCTCTCTCCCTTTCTCTCTCTCTCTCTCTCTGCCCTTCCTGACATGCTTTTTCAAAAAATAAATAAATACACTTAAAACAAAATAAGTAACCTCACTGACCCTATTTGCTACTGACCAAACAAAATGTTATATTGACCAAGTTTTGAACTTCTCATGCTTTATACAGGCCAACAAGCTCTGAAATTTATTAGAAAACCAAGAGCAGCATAGCAAAGTGAGGGATACAACACAATTATTGAAAGCAGATGAGTGGATCATTAAAACACTTCAGTCTTGTTAAAACTTGAAAACACCAGGGAAAACTACTTTCCTGTGTCCTATCTTCTGGAGATTAAATCAACACCATTTCGTAGCGTGCGCGTGCATACGCGCGCGCGCACACACACACACACAGGCACAAACATACCCCTTTCCTTCCTCTTCCCTCTAGCTTTCTCGAAGTGATAAAACACGCTCAAGAATAGGGAACTATATGAATTTACATTGAACTCAAACCTCCATAAGGCTAGGCAATGTCCGGTCATTCAAAGAAACACTGGTATTCAAATCATACCCACAGACAGATAATTGGCTGTCGGAGAGAATGCAAGCATGTGAAAGCATAAAGCAGCAGAAGAGCTCTATGCGTTCATCATGATTTAATCGGCCTCTCTGTACTCTCCTGCACATTTTGTTCACATCCAAGCAATTCCTCCCTGAACTTCTGCCAGATTCCAGAACACAAGCAGGGTGGCAAATTCTCAAGTGACGGGTGGGGAGCTGGGAAAGCAGTCGAGCCATCAGCCCAGCCATGGGACAGGAGGTGAGAACTCCAGGCAGTGCCCAGTGGGTCTCCCACATCCTCCCTGGTCAGGAGGCAGAAATCCAGGAGGCCAACTACTGGCCAGAATGCGGCCAAAACTCCCCGAGCCTGATGAAAATGAGGAGACACCTCTCCAGCCAAGTCCCTAGCAATAATCCACAGCACTGAACTGCTGAAATATTCAGGAAGGTTAACAACCAGATGCCCTGAGGAGTTAATAAGAAAGCTGAAAGCCTTTCTCCAGCTACATTTCCAACTCAGAGCCAGGTTGGCTTGTCAGTAATTAAAAGTCTCACTTGGTAGAAAAGCCTTTATAAAATGAATTGTTAATCTCAGTCAGCGCTAAGGAGTAAAGCATTCTACTTTCAAAACTACCAACTGAATCCTAAAAAGCCAGAATTGAACAAATTTTTTGAAATCTAGCTTTTCCATCCATCCAACCATCCATCCATCATCTGTTTGCTTGTGTTCATTCATTCATATATTCATTCACAAGCATGTACATGATTTCTACTGTGTATGTAAGCCCTGGATACACAGAAAACAAACAGACCAGGAGAAGGTTCTCTTTGCTATTTCTGTCAGCCCTCAATGCTCTTTATAATGAGCCCATAAATTCTCAATCTGAAGATAATCCTCAAACCATAGTCTTTTGAATTCAGCGGTCTCCCCCAGGTGGATCTTTTATTAATGTCTTTTCCTTTATTGTTTAGAACACCCTCTTCACTTCCCAGCCCATCTGTAAGCTCTCTGAGACCTTCGTGCCCCCACTTGAGGGAGAAATGACAGTCCCCTCATTCTGCCAGGAAGTGATGTGAACAAGCTGACTCCTTACCCCGGATTAGTTAGTAACCCGTCCCCCTCTGCCAACCCTAGAGACCTTCTCAGGGGGGATTCTGCCCCATATCTACTTGCCAGCACCTTGCTGGCACATAGTAGATACTTAATAAATAACTGAGTTAATTAATGATAATTCCGGGCAGCAAAGTCATTTAATTTGTGTGTTCTGTCTGGCTTCGTTGAAATTGCTAAAACCAAAGGGGAGTAGCCAAAAGTAGGTGATAAAATACAAGCCAGGGGGCGCCTGGGTGGCTCAGTCGGTTGAGTGTCCGACTTCAGCTCAGGTCATGATCTCGTGGTTTGTGGGTTCGAGCCCCACGTGGGGCTCTGTGCTGACAGCTCAGAGCCTGAAGCCTGCTTCAGAGTCTGTGTCTCCTCCTCTCTCTGCCCCTTCCCTGCTCACGCTCTGTGTCTCTCAGTAATAAATAATTGTTAAAAAAATTTTAAATACAAGCTAAGACCCAGAGGAACCTTGGATATGAGGTGGCCACACAAAGATGAAACGTCAACAGTATTTTCAAGGTCAAATGTCCCTACAAGGTTGATTGCATCTTTGCTCATAAGAGCGTTTGAAGACAGTGGGGCAGTTCCTGGAAGAGGGAAGGTAAGAAGGTGGGATGAGAGAAGCAGAGCACTAGGAGTGCTGGAGGCCATGGGGGGGATGAAGGGGGAGGCAGGGGGGAGGTGGGAGGGCAGAGGGTCATCACAGGTAGGTGTGGGAAGTGGTCAGACAATTCCTCCCTGACTAAGCCTTCTCATCAGCCCTCACCATGATAACCAGTAGGTGTGATTTCCAATAGCAGAGGAAAAATGCATCCTCGGAATGTGGAATCAACTCAACACATGTAAATTAGTTTCAAAAGCAGAACCATGCTGGGGTGGCTCTCTAAACACGCATACGCTCTTGCACACTTTCTCTCTCTCTCCTCTCTCGTTACGCACACACACATACTCTCTCCAAATCTCCTCTCTCCCTAGGTAGGCTTACCCTTCTGGTGGCTCGAATTTGTGAAATTGTCTTTAATATCTCCCCCCACCCAAAACAAGCCTCTAAAGGTATTATTTAAAGGAGAAAAAGAACAGGAGAGGGCAAAGGAGAGAAAGTTTGGGAAGTAGGAAAGCAGGCAGGGTAACTGGGGACCCGGCAGACACCAGGAAGCTCATTCTTCAGCCTGAGTGTAGAAGGCCAGGCAGTGCCCTGATTTCCATCAAAGAGCCACCCAAAGGCTCACGGTTGGTGACACCGTGTTTCTCTGCAAGATGTCTGCCTTGACCACACAGAAGCACTCATGGTAAGTAGCACTATCTGCCCACAGTCCCCACCAGGAAGCACGACAGCTCGGAAAGGATGCAATAAATAAATTCCCTGTGCGTGAGTTGCCATAACACCATCCACTGTGCCTCAAGACACTTCAGGTGTCCACCTAAAAATGAGGATGATCCGAGATCTGGTATAAACAGTAGTTCAATATGCTGCCTCTTATATCCATTTCTGAGCAGTAGAAGTTTGGTGTTCACCTGGGAAAAGCAGCTCCGGGTCCGCGTTTTTCTGCAGGTACAAGAATCCCATCCGAGGGATGAAGAACATAAGAGGGAAAATGAGACAGAACTGTGGCTCCCGAGATTCCCTGAGGGCAGAGGTCCTGCCTTAAGCTCTCATTACAGAAAGGCAAAAAGGGAGCACCGTGCGTCCTTCCCTATACGTGGGTTAAAGCGGATCTTTCATGAGGTTCACCTCTTACTACTCTGTGACATTAAGAGCTCCAGTCTTCCATAAGTAGAGATGGTGAACAGGGAAGCCAACTCTAGAATGCCCTGCTCCATCTGAACAATTAGTGGAGAAAATGAGAAAGTGGTATCCTTGTTGTTATCCCCTTTTCACATCCGTATGTCCTCCTCAGAACAAAGGTTCCGGGCAGTCCAAAGTAAGGGACCACACTGGCTGCCTGAAGCTCAAAGGCACAGCTCAGCCCTCACTCCCTCTGGTGCTAAATGCATGAGCTAATTATACCCTGAGCCTCGAAAACAGTAAGAAGGTAATAACCTATAATACCTCTAATTTAGAGGTCACCCTGATCTGGCGGTTAAGAATGTATTTCTTCTTATTCACTTGAAACTGAGTCAGCTATTGAGCCCTCAGACATGCCTCAAGTACCGCATTTCCAACCGATGGATAAATGCATTGCGGGCTCCCTGTCACGTGGTGTCAGATGCACATATTGGCACATTTGTCCTTCCTGGACTCAAGGTGCTTCTCCATTGAGATTGGAAGCCGAGGGTAAGTGGTGAAGGATGTGAAAAAGAATATTCTATAACTTCCACTGTTTTTATTTCTGCATGAGTTGGAAAAGGTCTTCTCATAAGAAGACATGATGTCAAGTGTATACGTCAAGTGTGTACATCAAGTGTAGACATACGACACTTGTCCGATGTGGCATCCATAGCCCTATTTGGGGACAGCTGTGGCTAAGCCACCATTTGCCACAAAAGTAACCAATTTCTTTCTTAAAGGCGATGAGACAGACTGGATGGAGGGCTTAAGGGCTTGGTGGCAAAATGTTTCTAATAACTAAGCTAAGTTGGTCTTTCTCAAACAGAGGAAGCTACAAATTTTGCTCAAGTCAGCACACACTTACTGAGCACCAAATACTTCCAGGCACTATACCGGGGCTTGTGATGGTTAATTTTATGTGTCAGCTGGACTGGGCTGAGGGATGCCAGGGTGCTGGTAAGATTTTATTTCTGGGTGTGTTTGGAAGAATATTTCTGGAAGGGATTCACGCCTGAGTTGAGTGGGCACAGGGCTCCCTCATGGCGGTGGGCATGATACAATCTGTCTGGGGCCTAAATACAACAAAAAGACTGAGCAAGAGTTCCTTATCCCCCTCTGCTTGAGCTGAGACATCCATGTCCTCCTGCCCTGGGACATCAGAGCCCCTGATCTTCATGATTTCAGACTCAGACTTTACATATATCACTGGCTTTCCTGGGTCTCCATCTTGCAGAAGACATACCATGGGCTTACCAGCCTCCATAAGTGTGTGAACCAAATTCCTATAATAAATCTCCTCCTGTATATCTAAATGTATCCCATGGCCTCTGTTTCTCTGGAGAACCCTGACTAATGCAGAGCTGTAGATCTAGAGAAGTGTCACATAGGGGTTTTCTCCTCCAATGGTAGGCACAGATGGTAAACGAATCATTGTGGTTAATGTAAGCATGGTGAGAGAGCTTTGTGCAGGGTCCCATGGGAACCTAGACCATGGTCACTCAACTTAGGGCATGAGCTTCGGATAATGTACCAAAAGCCAGACCATAAAGAGGTCTGGAGGTGTCCAAGCGATAGGTTAATAATGAAGCTGACAGTTTCTTGAGGGCAGGAGTATGTCTTACTCATCTGTGTATCGTCAGCAAGCAGACCAGACCCTTGACATCATCAGTGCTCAGTGGTACCTGTTGGGCTGAGCTGCCTTAGAATGAGCTACGAGTAGGGCACCTGCGTGGCTCAGTCAGTTAAGCATCAGACTCTTGGTTTCAGCTCAGGCCAGGATCTCACAGTTTGTGAGTTGGAGTCCCTCATCGGACTCTGTGCTGACAGTGCAGAGCCTGCTTGGGATTCTCTCTCTCTCCCTCTCTCTCTGCCCCTCCCCTACTTGGTCTGCCTCACTAACTCACTCACTCACTCTCTCTCTCTCAAAATAAATAAATAAACATTAAAAAAGTAAAATAAAATGAGCTAAGAATGTGAGGTCTAACTACTGCTGCTTTAATTATGTACTTACTTATTTTCATGTTTATTTATTTTTGAGACACACACACACACACACACACACACACACACACAGCATGAATGGGGGAGGGGCGGAGAGGGAGGGAGACACAGAATCTGAAGCAGGCTCCTGGCTCTGAGCTGTCACCACAGGGCCCAATGCGGGGCTTGAACTCATGAACCCTGAGATCATGACCTGAGCTGAAGTCAGATGCTTAATTGACTGAACCACCCAGGAACCCCTTAAATATTTGAATAAGAGACTTGGCTGAATAAAAGCTAAGGATAGTATATATTACATATATTATGAATAATGTATAACACAATTACACGTAACATACATAATAGTATTCCATATAACAATATTTTATATGTTCGCTTATACTGTACTTTTTTTGTATGGAATACAAAATACAACATAAGCTAACATATGTAATTTTACATGTATTATACAGATCTGCCATGAGATCCCTTTACCGAAGGATCCTTCCTCATTGAAACGGGAAGGATTAATGACTTGACATGGCAAGATGGGTGTGGTAAAGGCAACAGAAGAGATCTTTGAAGATTCGTCAACAAAAACATATAAAGGAAGCAGGTAGCATCTTCTGTTCTGGAAGGGCAGTAAAGTGACCCCTCTTCAGAAGGCAGCCTGCAAGTTCAGAGCAATTTTCATAAAACCCGTGGTAAGGCTTTCAGGTTTCCTGCAGGAAGAAAGCCTGGATCTCCAACAGGAGAGAAACGCTCTCCTTTGAGACCTTAAGGACCTTGCTGGGAAAGCCACCCTCTCTTCCCCTCTGGACAGACCACCGACAAAGGATAAGGGAGACGTACATTTTCCAAACTGCTTCCAGCTGTTTTCCAAGCTAATGCAAGGTGGTCAGACCCTTTCACCTGTGACACGGCCCCCTGTCCAAAGAAGCAGGTATTTCTCTCTGGTCAGTGTAAGAGGCAGTGCACTGTGTGTAAAGTGAATCAAGGTCATTAAGATAAGTGCTGTGTAAATAACTCACGTGGCCGCCTTTCTACCTTGATGTGGAGCTCATTTCCATCATGGTATTACGAGCAAAAGTGATGTGCTCTGTTACCGTTCGTTTCAATTTGCTTCTTCCGGAGCTTCAGACTCAATTACATTGTGAGATGAACATGAAATCAATCGAACAGCTGGATGTATAGTGATCCTATTTACCCAATCTTTTTTTAACTTCCATACTCTTATAAGATAATCAAATCCCACTTGTGCAGTTTAACATGCTAGCGAACATTAAGGAGAAAAGAGAATTATGTGAAGCACGCTCCCTGAAAGGATTTTCAAGTGCAGAACCTGTAGATACACAAATGTATACGTATGCGTGCACAGACACATGGGTCAAAAGAATGAAATCGAGGCTATTTGTCCATTCAACAAACGTGTATTAACTAGCACACGGTAAGAGTATGTTAGGTGTTCAATAATGCCTCGGATAGCATAGCTACTACTGGGCAAAGATGGCTTTACCTGAAATGAGCCATCACCTTCTTTTTCACTTCCATAGCTTTTATACCAAAAAAAACAAAAACAAAAACACACAAGTCTTGAGGAAGAAGCCATACACTGGGTGGTTCAACCAGTGCTCACAAAGCCCCCGACATGTGGGGAAAAAAGAAAGAGAGGTAGATGCAAATCTAACAAACAAGAAATTGCTGTCTCATCTGATTTAGTTGTCTGGGATCTTGGGACGGATCAGGACATCTTGACATTTATTATGATAGCTAATGCACCATAGTCTGAATGATGGCATGAGACTGTACAGTTGCTATCAGCTCTCCCATCAGGAAAAAAGAAAACGAAGTCTGAGTCATGTCAGGTTAGAGGAGATAAGCAGAGACAGGGAGGGGACTGTCTATGGTGGCCGGGTGCACCCGGCCAGCAGGGCACACAGGCATATCGTCTGCCGTCCGCAGCGTTGTGATTTCACTGTGACTTTGACAAAGCGGAGCCGATCAAGAGGACTGGGGACACAGTGAAGAGAGCGACATGATGTCTGTGGAGGCTGGGGAGCACTGCAGACAGGCCCACCGTGACGTTTGCCTCTGCCCCCACGGGACGATCACGTGTGACCCCCCAGACACAAGCTGCAAGAGGAGATTTGGGGCTCCTTGCAAGGAAGAAACAGCTATGCAGCAGAGCATCTGGGAGGTGGAATGATCTGCCTTACTAAGCAAACTCCTTGGACCTGAGAAAGAAACGTGATTCCCCTGCTTTCAGGTCCTGGTAAATCTTCCTTATGCCTCTAAATTCAGCCCCAGACTACTGTTTCTAGCAAGATTTACTGGCCCGTCCTCGCCATTGTCATTTACCTGTATCTCTCTGTTAGAGGGATCATGTGCATACTGCACCGTAATCGCAGGGTTTCCTGCCCGCCTCCCCAAAGAGAGTGGACGGGGAAGCAATGCTTTTATCCTTCCTCGCGTCCACTGCACCTAATACACCCTGAAACTTAGTAAATGTGGCTGCGTAAACGCAACAGGTCCAAGCTGCCGCAGACTCAGTCACGATGACTGAAGATGACACAGAAAAGCAAGAAACAAAGTCGAACATCAGCGTGAAGCATGAACATGGAAATCATGGGGGCGGGCGCTGGGGGACGTAAGGATGCTGGGCTGTCACACACGGGTCCAAGAAGGCAGAGGGTACTTAATTATTCATGATGGTGCCCCTGAGCCCTCGCCTGGCTTCCTACAACACCCCATCCGCTGACACTGCAGTGATTGCCTCTTCCCGGAGGACGACACAGCCTTGGAGACGTCGGGACACTTGCTGATAGCACATGGCTACTATGTCCTTGAAGGATTGGCATCTCACCCCGGCAGATTCCAAAGGCCCCAAAACAGCCCCAAAACACATACACTGAAAAAAATATACACAAAGCGAAAAGGTCACAGTAAAAGAAAAATCGAAATATGAACAAACTGAGAGGAAGCCGGGAGTGAGGCTGCTCCATGTGCCATGATCTGACTACAATGAAGGGACCATACGTGAGCGGCAAAGGGAACCCAGAGATGTGGCTTCTGAGTCATTGCGCCTTGCCCGGATCCCTTCCGGTTAACTTCGAGCCCTTGACGCGCTCACGAATCCCAACTTTTCTTGCAATACATTTCACATTGCAACAAACTTGTATTTTCTCCTATTTTCCCACTTGGCTTGTGACGCGTCAATTTAAAACATTTCAGTGTTTATTAATTACATCATCACGGATGCATTTCCCTGTGCTAATTTACGCAAGCTCCTTGACAGAGTTAACCATGACTTCAAAGCGACGGATGGGACTTCTCTTTACACGTCAATGTATAGTTTTTGAAACACAGTCACTTCCACTATAATACATACGATGTGCAGATTTACGTAAAAAATCACCACCCTCTGCAAAATTGCACAATAAAACCACAGGGTTGCCAGAGAAAGTCGGGTCAAGAGGACAACACTCAAATGCTTCATCAGTGACATATACATGTTTTAAGAGATAGATTTTAATCAAAATGGCAGCACAGCGTCAAATGGTTGAAAATATAGAAGTACTAGACAATCCACGCGAGACTCTGTACTAAAAAGTAGCTCAGCTTTGCTTGTGGAGGGGAGTTCCAGAAGTTCCGGCATGTGCGTGGTAGTGAAGGAGCATGGTCTGAAATCGGACAGCTGAACGTCAGGTGTGGGCAGTGCGGCTCCTGACAGGGGTGTTGAACACAAGTGGCTGGTTGATGGCTGAGATGCCCGTTTTGTGTATTCCTGCACACCACGTTCAGCTGGTGAAGAACCGTGCAGTCGCAAAGTGTGCCATACGGGTGAGATCGTTCTCAAACAAATCCGACGTTGCATTTTGCTCAGACTGCTTCCAAATATAGCAACAGCACTGGGAGACGTTTGCGTTTTTCAAAACGGGTGTAATAGCAGGATTGACTACATTCATAATTCTACGAGTATAATTTATACAATAGTATACACGTGTCATCTACTTCTATGCATGAAAACACCTTATAAAATAGGTATTATTATTTCAACTCCCACCCTATCTTTCAGCGGAAGAAACTGAGTCCAGGGTAACCTGGGGTCTCTTCGAAACCAGTCGGTGACTAGTCTCAAATATAAGTCTTGTCTCCACAACACCTCTGTGCTTCTCCCAAAGTATTTCCCATAGTGCCTCTCAAGCTTAGTTTTTAATTTAAAATTCTTCTATTTAATCCTACATACATGTGTACACACACACACAAAGTATTGTAAAAAAAAGTTTTAATAAAAAAGAAACAAAAAAGTCTGCAATATCCGCCATGATCTTATAAACCTAAAATGCCTAATTTCTCCTAAAATATGCATTTAACATGTGTGTAAATAAAGAACTATATCCTCATATCACACTGTCATTATTTCCTAGCTAAAGAGTATACTACTTATCAACAGACCTATTTATACATTTGAAGTTGTATTTATACGTATTCTAAGTTTAACATATTACTGACTATATCTAAATCTGATCCTTCTTGGACCTAACTTTATGGATTATTGAAAAGAAATTGTTTGAAGTTACAAACTCATAAAACCATTCATTAAAAAAAAAAAAAAAACAGGAGGGGCACCTGGGTGGCTCAGTAAGTTATATATTTGACTCTTGACTTCAGCTCAGGTCATGATCCCATGGTCGTGAGATTGAGCCCCACTTTGGGCTCCGCACTGACAGTGTGTAGCCTGCTTGGGATTCTCTCTCTCCCTCCCTTTCTGCCCCTCCCCTGCATTCGCTTTCTCTCTCTCTCTCTCTCTCTCAAAATAAATAAATAAGCTTTAAAAAACTGAGGAATAAATGTCTTTATCTAAAAGCCTGGGCAGAAGAATCATCATTGTTTCATTCACTGGATATTCATCTCATGCTGATTCTAACAAGAGCTGCCCTAGGGGACACAGGACACAGGACTTCATGCAATCCAACAAGCATCCTTGGTGCTGGTTGGTGCTGGAAGAGATGCTGATTTCTGTGGGCACAAACACGGAAGGGCGCAACTGCTGATGCCTGCACAGATCATTCCAAGCGAAGGGTGGGAGGCGCTGTAGCAAAAGTGTGCAGAGGACGAGAGGTATCAGGGCACCTGAGCCAACCTGATCACGGTGAGAGCTGGAGAGCCCCAGAAAGGAGGGGACGCAGCACGGAGCCCTGAGCAGGCAGCCCAGGTGCACAGATGGAGGTGAAGGCAGAAGCAGCCCAGCAGGTGCAGCGGCAGGCAAGGCAGGGAGAGCGCAGGCTGAAGCCGAGAAGATAAGACAGAAGTACCGAGCCTCCCGGGACTGGAAAGAGCCTTGAAGTCTCTCTTTCAAATCACTTCTAACACTCTGAGAAGTTTGACACTGTCTACAAAAATGGTTTTCACATGGAAATATACTTTTGATTATCGCTTTCATAAGACAGAGGAAAGACAGAGAGAGAGTAAGGTTCATTATGTAAATACATGAAAAATGCATGTGCTCTGCTAACCCCCCAAAATTAAAGATGTTTATCCACGCAGGGGAGCTATTTGGATTTGGCAGAGCGGGCACTGTGGAGGACATCCCATACGACTAACTGGTCTTTTCTAACATCACCCTGGAGTTTCTCTGCCAGTGATAATTCCATCACAGTGAGGAGAAACGGAAAGAGGGGAGAAAGAACAAGAAAATGTAGGAAACGGATACATTTTGTACCAACACCATTTGCAAATGTTGAAAAACAGCAGGGCAAACGTCTTTATGCTTATTTTACGATGTCATGTGCTGCATGGAATCCCAAGTGACAAAAAGCAATCGTTGCTACTCAGCAGAGGGATTACATTCTGCCGGGGCCAGGATTTGCACCCTGGGCTGTGCATTTGGAGCTGGGAGTGCAGGAAGATCCGAGGACTGGTCGGTGGGCAGATCACTTAGTTTAGGAGCAAATGGTGGACAAGAAAAAGAATCGACATCACCCTCTTTATGTTGGAGAAGTCGAATGCAATGTCTCCCTCTTTTGATCTCCTTTGGAGAAAAGGATAAAAAGAGAATACTGCAAACAAAGTGAGTCTCGCTCTTGCCTTTTCCTTAGAAAAGTCAAGAGAAAAAATTCAAGAAAAGGAGAACATAAGGATTTCTGCCAGAACCCGAGAAAATAAAAATTCTGAGGATGGAGAAGAGAGACCCGAGGTACTGCCGAGACACAGACTTTGTTCTTTATGCATAAGGACCCAGAGACCTAGATTTGAATTCAAGTTTGTGGGAGCTAGCTCGATTAGTACAGTCTATTAGGCACTTGAGGCTCCTGGACAGGTCCAGATTTATCGTGAATCTGGAGCCATAGACAAACTTCATCCATCCCGTGCAGTGGTCCCATCCATCCTCACTGATCTAAGGCACAAAAGTCAACTTGTTACCTCAATGTTTTATGACACACATTTATAACAGGTGAAAATTACGTGTTATCGAGGATACTCCTGTCTTTTAAAAAAAAAGTTTGTTTATCTATTTTGAGAGAGAGAGAGAGAGGGAAAGAGAATCCCAAGCAGGCTTCCTGCTGTCAGCGCAGAGCCCCATGCAGGGCTCAATCCCACAAACCATAAAATGTGAGCTGAAATCAAGAGTTGGATGTTTAACCAACTGAGCCACCCAGGCGCCCCTACTCCTTCTGTCTTTTGAAAGGGATAGACACTAAGGCAAGCTTCTTGATTGCTGAGCTTCACAGTGGGAATGAGAACACTCAGTGGAATGCCTGGAGAACAGACCACTATTCCCCATGGGAAGGGGAGACCTGGGGGGAGGTGGTGGGGGTCTAGGGATGTAGAAGAGGCAGACCCCCTGAAGGCTAGAGAGACAATGCTGACAGGAGCTTTGTAAGAAAGCCAGGACATGGTAGAGAGGAGCAATGTCTAAAGGGAATTCCTATTAAGTTTTGCTTTTACTGGAGGTGCATTTGCTGTGGTCTGGGGAATGCAATACAGTGCTGTGCCCTCCTTTGATGACGGTGTTGAGAAGAGGGGTCCACTGTGGACCTCGTGCGCTGCTGTGCAGACCCGGGGAGTGTGCCAAACCACAGCCCAGATCCACCTCAGACTTGGAGATTTTTCTGCAGCCAGTCATATGAGCAAGTAAGTCGGTCAAGGCCACCGGAGGGCAACCATCCTACAGCTACTCATTCCCCCGGGGACCGGCTTGTTCACCACTTACTCTAAAAGGTACCAAGACAGTGGTCCTGGGTCTCCTCAGCTGTGGCATAACCCACTGTGAATGTGGCCACCACGTGGGCCAAATGTATCACTCCATGAGACTTGGGGCTGGGGAAGCAGCCCTCCTAAGCTGATGTCCCTACTATTTGCTGTACTGTGAGCAAACCCTGTCTTATTCTGATCCAACCAGACACCTTGTCTACAAATGGCCTGGATGGAGCTGTGGCAAACTGACCTGCCAGCTTGTCTTCATTAGAGCCTGTTCGTCTAACCACCCTTTAGGACTTTTCTGCAAAGCGCCAGATAGTAAATAGTGTATGTTCTGTGGACCATTTGGTCTTATCATAACCACTCAACTCTGTCATTTCGCACTAAAACAGCCATAGACAACATGTCAACAAATGGTCAAGACATGGCTGTGTTTCAATAAATGTCTATGGACCCTGAAATTTGGGTTTTGCATAATTTTCATGTGTCATAAAATATTACTCTTCTTAAAAATATATTACTCTCCTTTTGATTTTCTTCAACATTTAAAAATATGAAAAACCATCCGGAGCTTGTGGGCCATACACACAAATTCTGTAGTGGGCAAAAAATGGCCCGTGAACCATGGTTTGCCAATCCCTGTTCTATGACATTGAACTTCTCACTTGACGAACTGGGATAGTGAGCAAGGTACCAGGAAAGGCAGGTATTTTTTTGGAAAAGAAAATACAAAAGGCCCACAGGACAGTTTCAAAAATTTGAGGAAGCTATTAGCAAATGTTTTTGCCCAAATGATGGGGAAAATGGGAAATATGGAGCCCACTGCTGTCCTACCCATGAATGACAATCCTTAATACCAAAGGATAGGACGTGGGAAAGAAGAGGGATTGAAAGAAGCCACAAAACTGGTGCCATGACTCTTGCCTGCTCTCTTGTGGGATCAGGAAGCAGGAGGGCATTCGAGTCCTGTCAGGGAGGAAAGTACAAATGCACCTTGCTAACCTCAGTGAGAACCATCCATGGAGGGCAGGGAGCCCTCGCACAGAGTGACACAAAGCAGATCTGTAGTTAGAGCAAGAGAAGGGAGATACAGGACCCCTTTGGTCAAGAGGCTGGGGAGCTGTTAGAGGAAAGGTTGGTGCCTCTGTATGATGAAAGGGTCAAGAAAATTTATGTTCTCAGAGGGCAGAAGGCAGCAACAAGGCTGTCTCACACTTGATCCCATGCTCCACGCCAATAGTGAAGCTATTCCGTTGGCACAGAATCATGTCCCTCAATAATACTTGCTACTATACATTTCAATTACAACAATTACACTATGGCTCACCTGAGGGGATTTCCTTGAAACCAATAAAATCTCATGGAATACCTTGGGCACTGTACAGTGGACAGAATAACACAGAGAACACAGAGAAGACTGGTAAGTTTTCAAGATATGCTTCCCTCTCCCCCCAAGTGTGGAGAACTCCACTAACTTGGTCATCAGAACCAAGTGGCCCAAGCAAGAAGCTGTGATAATTTAAGGCAAAAAGATGCCCAGGACATAGAGAGATCTTCTTACACCAGGCAGTCTCTCTGCAATCCAAGAAGAAAAAAAAATACAAGGTTGGGAATAAAAACAGACCTGCTCCAGTTATAGGACAATGCTGTTACCACAGGGGGTTCTCAATGAAGAGATCAATAGGCAGAAGAAATCCAGTCCATGCATCTAGCAATGGGTATCCTAAACAGGCAGCTTGTCTCCCTGGTTGAAACTAAAATTTCCTCCATGAATATCAATCTCTTTCTACTGTAGGGACCAAGAAGCCAGGATGCTGCCTTAAGACAGATTACTCTTTCAACTCCTCTGCTGTCTATGTCCTGATCTGACAACCTTTTTTAAACTTTTTTTTTCAAAGCTTATTTATTTTTGGGACAGAGAGAGACAGAGCATGAACGGGGGAGGGGCAGAGAGAGAGGGAGACACAGAATCGGAAACAGGCTCCAGGCTCTGAGCCATCAGCCCGGAGCCTGACGCGGGGCTGGAACTCACGGACCGCGAGATCGTGACCTGGCTGAAGTCGGACGCTTAACCGACTGCGCCACCCAGGCGCCCCTGATCTGACAACCTTTAAGAAGGTGGGAGCATATGGCAAGGCTGAGGCCTCTCTATCCCTGGGGAAACAGAGAATTTAAGCACTAGTGAGGTACAGTGGGGTAGGGATGAGGTTTCTTTGGATACAAGGGCTTAAACAGCTGGCTTACCAGATTCTCTTGATAGACAAGGTCCATTCCATTAATTGACCAGATTTGGAAATGGCAAAAAAGTGGAGAAGGAAAGGAACTTTAACCATCCGACAGGCCATTCACACCCATCATGTACTCCCACATGTATAATCGGTGTGGATATTTTACATGCTTACATGGTGGTGTTCATAAAGCGCAAGGGTGAGTTTCTTAGTTGAGAAACACCACTCACAGAGAAATGATAGGAGGAAGAGTGCATAAGAGACCACCAACAAGGCTGCCTTCCTTTCTATACAACAAAAGCAATACAGAACTTCAGGAGGAGAGCAAGAAATCACAGCCTGATTAATGTCAGCAGGTTTTGAGACATTCAATATCTTAATCCAATAGCCTGTGTAGCCACTGAGAAAACTAATGAGAACAGAGGATTACAGTGGATTATTGCCAACTGAATTAAGTGGTTGCTCCTATAGCCCCAGCTGCTCCAGTCATTGTGACTATAACTGAATCAACTGCACACATTGATGGCACCTAGTATGCCTTCTTGAATACTGCTAATGCCTTTTTCTTGATCCTTTTGACACTGGAAGATCAAAATCTTTTCTTAGCTGGGACCCTGATTCATATGCACTGTGCTGCTATAATGTACCAAAATCCTCCTGCTATCCACCACCAGTGGATTGGCAGAGACCCGGAACAAGAGAGTTTTAGTTCCACTATACTGAAGGCATCAAGTTCACAAGTGCCTCCCCGCCCCTCAAAAAAATGGCAGTAGCTTTGGAGCAGGTACTAACTCCCACCAAGCCCACGAATGGCTCATTTATCCTGATAAGATAAAAAACCCAAGTCAAGTTCCTGAGAGCAATGAAGGTTAAGGCACAAAAGTTGATCCCTGAGACCACAAAGGAAAATATACTCCGCTAACAAAAAGGAAGCCCAGCACTTCATTGGATAATTTGAGTATCAGAGACAATATGTGCCTCACATGACATTTTGTTGAGTCCTGAGAACAAGCTGACCACAAAACCTGCCAAATTTAGTGGGAACCTAGGTAGTAGACTGCACCAGAGGCAGACACACAGTCTCAGCAATCATACCCTTGGGACCTGAAAACCAAGGACCTCTCTGAATTACGGGCATTTGCTACTGGTAACTATGATGGCGTCTCTGGCAAGGGGAGGAGCCACCACCTACAGGTGCACCTTGAGGTCTGGAGCCCTCAGCCTCTCCAATGTAGCTGCCATCTAACTCCTCTGGGGAAACAGCTGCTGGTCTGCCAGCAGGCACTTCCACAGTTCTACTAGGTGACACTGCACCCAGATATTCCTACCTTGGTTTGAGTCCACTCAGATGCTAATGACCGAGCTAAAAAGGCAAATAGTCTCCTCATGTTGAATGGAAATGGTACATTCAAATGAAAAGCAAGCCTGGTCCTATAGGCAAGTCCTCCTTACATAAAAGTTTGCGACACACCTTTAGAGGGTTTTGTACCTCCCCCGATCACTGACTGGAGCTGTGTTTGGCTATCTAGGGGACTCACTTCCAGGCAGACCCCAAGTATGCTAGTGTTGGCTTGTCCAAACTAAAAGACAGTGGTGTCCAATGGGTGGCATCAGGCATCCAGTCCCAATGACAGCTCTGGACGAATGACTGGTTAGAGCCACTCAGCACAATGGACCAAATTAAAAGCCATTACCCTTGCCTTGGACAATGCTCCTAAACACCAGATATTTTCTGTTTTCACAGATTGTTGAGCTGTGGCTAGCAGCCTACCTATCTAGTTAGATACCTGAGTGATGACAGACTGGAATATTAAAGACACCTCTCTGTGGGACCTCAAAGCCATTGCCATCATACCATGAGACATTTATGTAACCCAAAGAGATATCCACTATCCTGCCCTGGGAAGGATCAATAACCTGAAGACGTCAATGGAAACAATGAAGCTGATCAGAACTGGAGAGCCCAGTTGTACTGCCTGGATTCATCACTGGACTTGGCCTCTCAATCCTGCTATCATAACTCAATGGGCTCAAAAGAAGGGCCTCTATCTCTATGCCAAGGAGGCTAAGTTTGGCCTGCCAGGACTGTCCTACCTGTCAGCAGCTGATCTGACTTCTTACAAGTGAGCAAGGACATATATTCAAAAGGGCCCTACCCATTCTTGTTTAATAGACATACTGGTTTTCTGCCACCACCTGATGACAGGGTCTAATGGCCATGGACACTTAATCCCATTACAGAATTGCTATTTGTGTGAGAGTGGCATATTGTGACCACACAGTTGTAGCATATGAAACTAATCCAGGCAGTTGTTATCAAACAGTAGCACACAGGTCATGGCAAAAAATAAAAAGAATAAAAACCAGCAGTAAGCTGATATCATGGCATTTGATGAACATTCTCCAGTCATCATCAAGAGCCGGAACAGATTTCAAACACTCACCTGATAAATACTAATTATCAGCAGTATGGATGACACTTCTTAGCCAGATAGTATGGGAATTAGATGTCGTTGTTCCCTGCAAGGGAAGGTTCCCTTTGGAATGGCAGAGGAGAAGAGGAATAAGGAGGCTGGATTCTCCCTCTCTGTGATTCTATCCTCACGACCTGACCACTTGTTTCCTTCTTGTCCTTTTACTATAGCACCAGCAACACTGACAGGTGTCATCTGAGAATTGGGCAAAGCAGGAAGTGGTGGCTACATGGCTGGATAAACAGACCAGTTGGCTGTGAAGAGGGAGCAACAAGCAGCTGGACAGGGTTACCTAAGACTGCAGGCAGTACAGGGAGGAGGGCATAATTAATGCTTACCTCCCTCCCCTGCATCCAGCATACCACCTGGCAAACAATCACATGATCTGTCTGGTAATACAACAGTGGCTGGTAATCTGACTCACTACTGGATCTGTCATTCCTGTTCACTTGCTATGGAACCAAAAAAAATTCATGTGGGCACGGCCAGTTCTGAATCATTTTGCTGTGTCTGATAAACCATAAGCCATTCCCGAACTTGATCACTCCCTACTTTACACATCTATGAACACCTAAAACTCATTTTATTCTGACTAATACAAATGCATATACTTCCTCTGGTGACAAAGCAGTCTTGGGTTAAGTCACGTATGGCTATCGAGGCTACAAATACCACTGACACTATCCACATGGCTTAACAAAAGTTATACAGCAGTAATCCAAATAACATAAACCCCACATGGGTGACCTGTGCCCACATAGTTATAAGTTAAGGAGAGTGGGCCATGGAAGTTGTTTTCTTGCCCATCTATCGCCCCCTATAATTACTGGCACTGACACCATGTTCTCCTTACTGGGTCCCTGGGTAAAGAGGAATACAAAGCCCCCTAATTCCACAAAGTAGTATGAGCATCGTTCCTGTCCTCAGAATCCACATCCTAAACACAATGAATGGAACCTGTCCTTGACTTGAGCTACTCCAGCCAATGAGACAGAAGCCCTAGAGAATCAACAGGGCAGTCTAAATTCCTAATATATGATGGGTCATACCAGGTAATGGACTGGCCTCAGAGCACACCTGCACAAGGAGGTATGTGCATGGTCACCAACACTTCCTGTCATGGTTGGATTAATACCACTACTCATGTGGGACAGTTCGTACATATCATAAGATAGAAAGCTAAATAGTCATCTGAAATAAGACTTATTAGGCCACTCTGGGACTAACTCAGCTAGTTATGCCCAGGATTTGGGGGGCATAGCAAAGATCAGTATTACCAATTGGCATCATCCAAGTGACAGAATTTGGTTAATAATATCAAAACAATCAAGTGCTGTATAACATAAATAAATGTTGTCCCGGCTCCTGTCAAGGCACCTAATTGGAGTTGCTGACAGGGTGGCAGACTCATGTGAAAACTTGAGTTCAAACGAGAACTTCTAGGGCCGAGGGGTGGCCCCAAGCATCCTGCAGATCTTCGCTGAGTATGCCCATCTACAAGGCCTAACTGTCCTCAGATCCTGGGTTATTGTGTAGCTACTCACCCAGGTATCAAATAGGCTGAGGCACCCATAACACACATGACTCCCCGATGGGGCACTGGGGCCTGGGGGAGAGCGCTGACCTATACAGTGCTTTACAAAATGTTCAGGGTCCCTGGCCGTAGGCATGTCAACTGTGGCACCATCCGCTGTGTGCACAGTTGACATCTGGGTCTATAACATCATCCCATGGGACTCTGAGAAGGAGAATTGGTGCTCCTGGTCCCTCTGATGCTCCAGGTCTTGCTGTGCTTGTGTCCTGTGTGTCGAGCTCTGGCCCGCTGAGTGCTGTGACCTACTTTGAGCACCGATGGAGCTGCCACAAGTCAACCTGCTGGCTTGCTTTGGAGTCTTGTTACTTTTTGCCTTCCTGTACAAAGCTGCGGTTCTTTCCTGACACTGGGCAAGACATAAGAGCAGGACCTTCCCACGGGGCTTAGTCATGTCCAGATGACATCTGGATTTAAATCTGACAGCTGTCCGAAAGAGAATTCATGATGAGATTTCAAGATAGAGATGGTTGTGCTGTTGCCCCAGGTGGCTTCGCTGATGTGCCTTTAAAGACTTGAAGGTACAGAGGGGAAGAGCTACAGGGAAAGAAGGCAGGGAAGGGACAGGGATGGAAGAATGGGACCAAGTCCAAAGCAGCAGTCCTATATTCCTCTGATCCTTGGCTAGTTCACAATCCTTATCCAAGATGAAAACTCCCAAAACTCTCTGGCTTTGGGTTAGAATCACTCTATCCCTGAGACAAGAGGCTGGCAGGAACGTGGAGTCTGAACTGCCTCTCTGCAGCGCTTTCCTTCACTTCAAAAAGGATGCATTGTCTACTTGCATAGCTCTCCATTTGTGATTTGAGCATAAGTTTGTGGAGATAGAGAAGAGAAAGCTTTTCCTACCCTAACAGCTAAAACAGATGGCCATGGATCCAATTTGTTTAGAATAAATTGCTGCTACCATAAGTGGAATCATTTACACATATGATTTTTGCAAATCTTTCAGCTAAATCAGCCAGTCTCCAATAACATTACTGGGATAATGACTCTCTTTAGAGAACATAATTTATTGGCTACCAGGTAAACAGAAATTTGCGAACACAACTGAGCAATGATTTTCCGTCTGTATATGCTGATGAAAGGAATCCACATATTATAAAACTGTAACATTTTGTAAACAAAAACTTAGTACGCCGTATTTCACATTTTCTAAGACGCTGTATATTATAAGGCACATTTCTATTTTATGACCACTAAAAAAAAAAAGTGCCAATTAAACGGACCTAATTTGTTCTCATCATTGAGAACTTCCATATAACACAGATCTCAATCCCATCACAAATTGTTTTTGAATTTTATTTATTTATTTACTTATTTACCTACTGATTTTTATTGAAGTAATAACACTTAGTATGACATCTACCTCCGATAAATTTTTTTAATGTTGCCTGGTGTATAAAGTCTCAGGGTTGCAAAATAAAAAGACACTCTCTTTTTAGAAGAGTTGCACTCTTGTTTCCAGCATTTTCTCCCAAGCTACTGACACCTGTTCTTTAAGTTTTGATGCTCCCACTTCCTAAATTTTACTAGAATGTGTCAAGGGAATATCTTCAAATGACAGCAAAGAAAGCATTTTAAGTGGTGGTTAACTCCACACCTACCGTATCAACAATACGTGTGTGACACCAACATGCAGAACCCCTGTGACCAAGGTCATGAGCAGGCAGGCAATAACAACCATGTCATGACTACTGCCTGGCCTATGCAATTGTGAGACATCACTGACTATAAGATGCAGCAAAGATCAAAAATGTTAAAATGTGTCTCCAATTGCCCTCCTCTCACTATTAATTAAACTCGCCCCTTTAAGCCAAAATGGTTCTTTGCCAAGATCACAGGGATACCCACATTGCAAACCCAGTGGTCAATTCTCTCTCCTCAACTTATTTGCGATCACCTTCTCCTCCCTGACACACTCTTCACTAGGCTTCCCAGAACCCACACACCCTTGACTTCCCTCTTAACTCCAGGCCACTCCCTTCCACTCTACATTTCTGCCTCCGCCCTTCTCCCCCACCTCCTAGTGCTGGCCTGACTCTGCTCTCAGCTTTGGCTTTCTTCCCTCTCCACACTCATCCCCATCCATAAGATCACCAGTCTCATGTCTTTAAAGTACTCCTGTGGTCTGAACATTTGTATCCCCCAAATGCCCATGTTGAATCCTAATCCCCCAAGGCGATGCTGTTGGAAGGCAGGGCCTTTGGGAGGTGAGTAGGTCATGAGAGTGGAGCTCTCATGAGTGTAATTAGTGACTACACTGCCCTAGAGAGCTCCCGTGCATGAAAGGACTCAAAGAGAAGATGGCCATGTAAGACCCAGAAAGACCGTCCTCATCAGACACCAAATCTGCTGGCATCTTGATCTTGGACCTACAGCCTCCAGAACAGAGAAATAAATATCTGCTGTTTGTTACCTACCCGGTTTATGGGATTTTTGTTATAGCAACCAGCGTGGACTATGACCGGTACCATCTATCTGTTCACCATATCCAATTCTACATGTCCAGCCTAGACATTTCCCCTACATTCCAGGCTAATATATCCAATTGCTAACTCAAGTTCTCTGCTTGTGTAACAGTTCTGTCACTCAGAACCAAACTCCTTATCCTTCCCTAAAGTATGTCCTACTCATCATCCCCAACGAAGTTGATGACAACTACCTTCTTATTTCTTGGAACCGTCCGGGATCCTCCAACTACCCTACATTCCACACCAGACTCTCAGTAAGTCTCTCTCCCTCTTTGACAAAATACCCAGAAGTTGACCACTCCTCACCACCTCCATTCCCACCACCCTGTGTGTGCCACCAGCATCTCCCACTTAGATAACTGTCATTCCTCCAGAGGTTTACCTGCTCCTCACACTGAACACCTACAGTCTAGTCTCAGCACACCTGCCAACTGAACTGTAAGTCACATCATGGTCCTTCTGTCCCAAACCCTGAAACTTACTCACCGTAAAAGCCACAGTCCTCACAATGGTCCGAGGCCCTAAACGATCTGGCCCTCATTATATGTCTGACCTTATCTCTGACTACTTTTTCCCTTGTTCTCTCAGGTGCAGCTACGTTGGCTGTGCCATTGGCCTCGAATGTTCTTCCTCTAGACACGTGTTAGAAAAATTCCTTACCACCTTCAAATTTTTAACCAAATGCACATTCTCAAAGAAGTATGCTCTGAGCTCTCTATTCAGTACTGCTGCTACCCTCCTGCTCACCCCTAAACTCCTCCTGTCCCCTTTACCCATCTGCACATAAGAGGGCACAGCACTTACCCCCACTAATGTACCATGTGGTTCAGTTTCCATCATGTTCGTTATCTGTCTTGCTTATAGAATGTAAATTCAAGGGGTTCCTGGGTGGCTCAGTTGATAGGTATCCAACTCTTGATTAAGGCTCACTTCATGATCCCAGGGTTATGGGATCAAGCACTGTGTCAGGCTCTCTGCTAAGCATGGAGCCTGCTTAAGAGTCTCTCTCACCTGTGGTGCCTGGTGGCTCAGTCAGTTAAGCATCCGACTCTTGGTTTCAGCTCAGGTCATTATCTCACAGGTCATGAGTTTAAGCCCCACACCAGGCTCTGTGCTAAAGCATGGAGGCTGCCTGAGATTCTCTGTATCCTTCTCTCTCTGACCTGCTCCTGCTTGCTCTCACTTTCTCTCTCTCTCAAAATAAACAAAAATTTTTAATAAAAAAAAAGTTTCTCTCTCTCTCTCCCTCTGCCCCTGTCCCCCACTTGCACTCTATCAAAAAAAAAAGAAAACAAAAAAGAATGTAAACTTGAAAACAGTAGGGACCTTTGTTTCAGTCACTGATGAAGAGTATCTAACATATAGTAAGTGCTCAACAAACATTTGTTGAATGAGTGAAGGAAGCTAGAGAAAAAAATCTATAGGAAGCAAGGGTTCCAAGCAAGGCTGAGCGGGGGACGGTTAGACATGAGGACGAAGCTGTGGGTTGCAGAAGCAGATAGATAAGGTGACCAAAGTGCAGGGGAGACTAAAATCAATAAGGAAGAGAAGGCATGGAACCGACTGAGACAGAATAACAGTGGTGTTAGTGTAGGGCTATTCCAGGGACCCCTCATATAATAGAGTTCACACTACACAGGCTTGCTATGGCTTCATACGTCTCGAGGGGATCTCCTCAAAATAATTTTCTTTAGTTTCTCAGTGTATTTTGACTGCATCCTTCTGAACATCTCATAATAGAATTTAACAATTGAAAATGTATCATCAATAGGACAAAAGCAAAGAACAATAAATGACCTCCAAGTTTGCTCTGTCAAATCCCTGTAAGCACCACACGAGATTGTGGAAAGCCATGATGGCCATAATATTTTCTTTTAAATGAGTTCCTCACAATTGGTGAATATATAATAATGACCTCTAGCTTTACTTAGGAAATTCACATGAAATACCTGTATTCACTTAGTGTCCTTTTTAAAAGAAGAAAAAAAATAAAGGACCATATTCTCCATTCTCAGATGAATCGTTTTAGGAAGGAAGAAAATCTCAGCATGAACATATTGGGGAAAACAATCAAAGGAAACATTTTGAATTGCAATTGTGATCACTGTATGTGACTCAGCACCACAGCAAAGAAAATTGTCTATGCAAAATGTTTTCATAAACAAGACATGAGTGCACCCTACTCCAAAAAGGAACAATTCAAAATCTCTAGATGATAATTAAGCTAAGGTGTTAAGAATTTGGTGGATTTTTTTCTTGTCTTGCAAAGGGAAAAATCAAAACAGAATCTGACTGAAAGACTATTTGATACTTAACCAAAGACCATGTCACTCAATAGTTAAGTCTGAAGTGGCAGAAACAACTGTCAATCACCAATCTAACTCCTTTGTGCTTCTTTCTTTTTAGACTTGGAAACATTGAGCAACTTTCCTTAAGAGGACTCAGATTCCTGTCTAGTTGTTTTTTTTTTTGTTTTGTTTTTTGTTTTTTGTTTTTTTTTTAACATTACATGTGCACTGAGGTTTGTGACATTGTTTAAAAGATTTTGAGGGGGGGACATAAAATGCAATCTACATTGATCAAAGCTATTATATTCTACTAAAATTTATCTTGGGTAAAATAGAAGGAAAGGGCAATAGTACTTGGGTGAACGTCTTTATTTTCAATTTTACAGGTATTGTTAAATGGATTCCGCATTTGATCATACTATAATGGCCTCTCCTGAGAAACAAGTATCTTGAAAGTGAAATTTAAGGACCTTTTCAAACATAACTCACTCTTGTCATATCCTCTGAATTTTCCACCAGGAGAATTATTCTGATAAGGTAGTATTTCTGCAAATATGTTCCAAGAACTCTAAGATTCTTCCTCCCAAACTAAGATTTTGCAGTAAAAGAAATCTGGGAAACACTGCATACCATGTTCCCTCTCTTGAAAATTGATCATCTAGGGGTGCCTGGGTGGCTTAGTTGGTTCAGGGTCTGACTTTGGCTCAGGTCATGATCTCGTGGTTCGTGGGTTCGAGAACCACATCAGGCTCTGTGCTCAGAGCCCAGAGCCTGGAGCCCATTTGGATTCTGTGTCTCCCTCTTTCTCTGCCCCTCCCTCCCCCCCCACGCCCCCCCCCCCCCACACTAAATAAACTTTAAAAACATTTTTTAATTAAAAAAAGATATTGATAATCTGTAAGTCTTCTATTTCCTGATCTAATAAGTTTGGAAAATTTAGAAATGTATCTAATACATTTGGGGAAAATTTCCTAATTTATTAGATGAGTGAATAGTTCCGCTGAGCAGAAAGTTAGGAAAGACACTCTCCGAGGTGCTGTCTTCTAACCCCTACTCGGCCACTAAGAACGGTCCTGGAACATGTCCTTCCAGGAGATAAAGCCTCCTCACAGCTTGCGCTGGGATAACCAGCCCGCGTGGGAATTATCTGTTCCTGCTGCAGACATGATGCGTGCCTTCAGCACAAGAGGGGTGTGTGTAGGTTAACTGCCCCTCCATCAGCTGCTCCTGGCCATGGGGGCCCAGTACCCACTGCCAAAGCTCATCTTACTCTGTCTCCTCGCTGGGTGAGGGAGGTACGTTCCACCAGTGCTTGGCTGCATTGTGCCTTCCCGGTGACTCCAATACTAAGATGCAGTGGGCAGGAGGGCTCCATTGCCACTCGTGGTGACAGGCCAGAGATGCCCCTTGCTCGGCAAACATACTGGGAAAAAGTGGCTCTAGACGCTCTGTCTGCTCTCTGTCGTTCTTATCATACAAATATGCTAAATGGGAAGAATAGCAGATTTATAGGATGGTGACGGAAGGAAAAGACCGGATAAGCTCCAGCGGAGGGAGGAAACCAGAGCGAGCACAAAGCTCGGTCAAGGGCGGTCATACGCTGCCGTCACTTGTATGTGGAATCTAAAAAAAGGAGTCCAACTCCTAGGAACGGAGAGCAGAATGGTGGTTGCCAGGGACTGGGGGTGGGGGAAAATCGGGAGAAATTGGTAAAAGGCTAGAAACTCTGTTACAAAAATGGATCAAGATCCTGTACAACACGGTGACTACAGTTGATGACGGTGTATAACATGATTGAAATTTGCTAAGAGAGTGGGACTTAAATGTTCTCACAAACACACAAAAAAAGTAATTATGTGAGGTGATGGATGTGTCCACGAACCCCAGGGGGAGATTCTTCCCCAATGCACACGTATAACAAGTCATTGCATGGTACACTTTAAAGGTCTTACACTTTTGTATCCACACCTTAATAAAGCTAAGAAGTAAAGGGGAGGGCATACTCAATGGGCCATGGCACGCATTAACACCTGAAGAGCCATTAAAACACGGATTCTTGGGCCCTAGGCCCCGAGATGCTGGCCCAGCGGGGCTGCGGTGGGGCCCAGAACTCACATTTCGAACAAGCTCCCAGGAGCTGGTGAGTAACACTGCACTGGGATCCTATCGAATGGTAACTTTGAGGCCGTACTGAGGAATCACCACTGCTTTTGCTTGTGGGAAGATAAAAAGCATCAAGTATGGTTCCTGCCTCCTATCCTGTGCTGAAAGCCAAAATTAGTGCACGAGAAACAGAACCATACAATATTTCAATAAAAATAGTACTTATGATGTACCAGGCACTCTACTATGTGCTTTACGTATAAGACCGGCCCAGATTCCAACCAAAGTCCTAAGAGGTAACTACAAGTCCTATGTCGCCTGTTTCACATAAGAAAATGAGGCACAGAGCCCTGAGTGCCTCCCTGAGGTCACACTGCATGCCTGCAGAGGTGGTCCTTTTAACTGTTGGCCTGCACTGCCTCTCTCCTTGGCACGTGTTAGTGCTGGACTAGGTGATCTGGCTCAAGGTACTGGGGTCACTCAAGTCTGGTTGAGTTAAGAAATGAGTGAGTTTACTTGAACCTGACCATCGGCAGCGCATGGCAGGGCTGAGGACATTACCTAGGAGACAGTAAATGTGGCTGCCGCGGGGGGCAGGAACTAGAACGTGGTGGGAGGGGACAGTGGACAGTGACCGGCCTGCTCACCTGTGAGCCAGGGCCAGGGCCAAGAAACTGGTGTCATACAGGATGGCTGAGAAAAGGAGTAGATACGCCGACGACAATGGAGCCAGGTTCTCAGAGCTGGTGAAGGGGGTTCAGATACGGGAAGCTCATTCCACAACATCATGAATATAGGTAATGATGCTGAACTGGACACCTAAAAATGGCTAAGATGGTTTAAAAAGACTTAGCAGAGTCTATGTGCAGTTAGCTGCGGGTCAATTATATCTCCTCGAAGCTGTTAAAAACACATGTGGAGGAGCGCCTGGGCGGCTCAGTCGGTTAAGCACCCACCTCCTCATTTCGGCTCAAGTCATGATCTCGTGGTGCATGAGTCCAATCCCTGCATTGGACTCCATGCTGACAGTGCAGAACCTGCTTCTGTGCCCTATCTCTTTCCGTCTCAAAATAAGTAAACTTAAAAAGATACATATGCGAGGGGCACCTGGGTGATTCAGTCGGTTAAGCATCCGGCTTCGACTCAGGTCATGATCTTGCAGTCCGTGAGTTCGAGCCCCACATCAGGCTCCGTGTTCACAGCTTGGAGCCTGGAGTTTGCTTCGGAATCTGTGTCTCCCTCTCTCTCTGTTCTTTCCCCACTCATGCTCTGTCTGTCTCTCTAAAATAAACACTAAAAACAATTTTTTGAAATACGTATGCAAAAATAAAACTTGTGGCTTTGAATTAGAATTAGAGGAATTGATGTAAATTCAAGGTTTTTAATGTACATAAATAGATAGGCATAATAGGTGTGTGTGCATGTATATGCATGTGTGTGTGTGTGTATGTGTGTGTGTGTGTGTACATATACATATATACATATGTTTTGTAGTTCAGTCCACTTGGAGGATCTAGGAAGGAATGACACCACACTCACAGGTAACACTTAGCACCCTGATCTTGGTCTTGAAATGCCATTCTCTACTAAAAGGTTCAAGGGCTAAATGGAAATATAGCTCATTCTAGGAGTGGGTCAAGTAAAGTATAACATGGGCTCTAAATAACTTGGTCCACAGAAAGAAAAAGTGCTCAAAAAAATAATGGGGATATCTACACACACACACACACACACACACACACACACACACACACACACACCAACCTAAAGGCTTCCCAATAGCCAAATGATAGTAATAGATTATAACCCATTAATAAAATAGGCATCTGCAGGGCCATTCTGATATGTATATATGTGTGTGTATGTATATATATATATATATATATATATATATATATTCCACATATATATTGGTACATACACACACATATAAATATATATGTGTTTATGGAAGGCAAGGGTAAATCCTTGCTTACAGTAAAATGCCAAATAATACATGTACAAGGAATGACAGAATTAGAATATCATCATTTGACATTCATCACAGGAATCAGAGAAATAACAGATTCAGGCAAGAATCACCAGTGGATAAAAAGAAATTCACAGGGGAAAGCTTGCTGAGGAACAGGATATTTACATAGTATTGAATATGCATTTTAATTACTATTAATTAATATGTGAAACTGCCAATTAATTAATGAAAGAGGAGAAGTATGCCAGCCCCCATCTTAACCAGGTGGTAAAAGGGAACACTGCAGCAAATAAATTGACATGACAGGTCTCCAGATAAGGCTGCCCTGAGAAAAACAGCTTCCAGAAGATTCCTGTCAGAAATACATAACTTGGTTCTAATACGAGGAAACATCAGGAAGCATCAGCCAAACCTAAACTGAGGGGCGTCCTCAAAGTACTGGCCTGGCAGTCATCAGAAATGTCAGGTCAAGACAGTCAAGGAAGGACTGAAACGCTCCAGACAAGCGTAAAAGCTGGACTCTGGATGGGATGTGAACAGACAGGAGAGCACTAAAAGGAAGATTTCAGGGCTCTGGTTTAGGGTTTGTTTTTTTTTTTTAAGGGAGGGTGGGTAGATATAAAGTACATTTTTGAGCAGTGGATAGAATTTGAATGGGATCTTTGGATCAGATGAGAAGGTTCTGGCAATACTCATTTCCTGACGCTGACAGGTATATTCTGGTCACATAGGACAACAGCCTTGTTTTTAGGAAATCAAATTTATAGGATTTGGGGACAAGAGGGCATCACGTCTCCCAACTCTCTCTGGACCAAGGGTATACAGGCGTTCTCACACTCTTCCAGCAACTGTTCTGTAAGTTTGAAATTATTTCAAAATAAAAAGTTAACTGATTGTTGAGCTTCCGAAAGACCGCGTACGTAATCTTGCCTGGGGCAGACTCACTATCATCCGACTGGATTTAGTTAGTTTAGGGTCACGCCAACCTGCCCAAACAGGTAGGCTTACAGAAGACTTCCCCTTTTCCTTCCCAGGTTCTGGGAGTCCCACCACGGTCTGAATCCTCTGCAGGTAATAAAGCATGCAGGAAGGGCCAGGATCTGAGCAGGTAGCTGTCGGGGGGGGGGGGCGCCTCCACTTTCCAGGCCTTCTGCTCCCCCTTCTGTCGTTCCTGCAGCAAACACATGGGATCGTGGGTGCATCGGCGGTCAGAAAGCCCACGGTCCTCCTGGACATCTCTCCCTTCTCCCAAGCCCTGCCTCCTCTGGCTTCCTCTGGACCCTAAAGAAGCTTCCTCCTGCCAAAGGTATTAGCTTCAAGCAGGGAGGAGGAAGATCGGGTGTGACGAGAACCGGCAAGGAACAGAAGGTGCCTTTGTCTAGCCTGTTTGCTGTTCACCAGAAAAGACTCCGGTCAGTTTTCTTTCCTGAAATAGCTAAGCATAAGAGCCTCACAACCAGGGTTAGCTTTCTTCTTGTTCCTTCAAAAAAATCTCACAGGCAAATCTCACCATAAGCGTGCATATCTGCTCAACTCACATAAGGTTGGCATCACTCCTACTGAAATAATAAACCCAAATACGTATATCACGTCAACAAGCCTCCTTGTGCCTCCTTCCCGAATCTGCTTTATATTGTGTTCACTAACAACGCTATCACATGGATGGCACCCCTCTCAAAGAGATCTCCCCATGACTGGGGAGGCGACCCTTACTGGCATTTCCACAACATAAATACAGCCACCGTGATTGACCACAGCAGTTAATAGTAGAATGGGTCTCAAAGTTATTTTGTTTAGAAGTTGGTTACGTGAAATAAAATGCAGCATTTGGAAGGTGGCTGTTCCCGTGGTGGATAAACCAACAGAAATAGCCAAAACTCGTGAAAATCATCCTGAGATCCCAGAGAACAGTGTTAGAAACCAGGAAAACGTCCACCGCTTAAAAAAACATTCTGAAAAGTAAAATATTCTGGCACCACAAGACCAAAAGCTCATATTCTCCATTTCTGACAAAGTTTGCACAGTTGTGTGATTGATTAAGCAATAAAGGGGGTCTGGGCAGGGCCAGCCCATCCCGCCTCACCTCAACCTCCCCCCACCCCAGAGGTCACAGCAGCACAGCTGGTGATTTCCGTCTGTCCGACCGTCAGAGGACCTGACTTTGGGAGTCCGAACGTTGATGAGCTAAATCGTTGGAGAGACGGTATCTACCGTGACCGACCAACAGTTAGCTTCTGTTTGCAGAAGAATTCAGTATTTGCACCATGAGGTTCCTAAACCACAGCCGGCAGCATCCTGGGAGGGCACTTCAACGGGGAACAGTACCGATGTGCATGCATCTGTGTGCATCCAGAGAAGGGGCACATGACGACCACGTCAGAAATTGCTAGCTGGGGCGAGAGCATTACAGAGCTTGGCTCATCCAAATAATTTCCCAAATGACTTAATGTTGACAGAGAATTCACAAAGTTTCTTAATTCTACTGTTACTGCAAAACGCCCAGTGCAGTCACCCAAGGATGCAAAGCTACCCAACAGCCCAGGTGCATAAAACAAAAGCATCATTGAGCAAGAATGCAGAGTGCATGCGCACAGCTGAATCACCGTCTAATACATGTTCAAGCCACATGATATGAAATCATGAGTAAATACAACCTACCCAGAGGATTCCAGGGCTGCGCCCCTCCTCCAGAGACCTCTACCCAGACCGCAGCGAGGAAAGTTAGCAGCTGCTGGGAAGAAGAGAACAGGTCTGAAAGATGGGGGCACAGCCCAGACCCACCAAGCGTGGCTGGAACCCTGCTTCTCTTCCATCCTGTGTCCTTCGTGTCCCAGGGACCCCACGTGGCAGGTCACTGGAATGTGCGAAGGTCCCGTGACTGGAGCCGCGTTGCATGTGGGGTTGAAATCGCTGGTGACGTCAGGTGGGGGGGAGCCAAGCAGACCCTGCGGACTGGTGTGAGGGAGGCAGAGGCTTGATGCAGAGAACAGGTTATCAGAGACCTCATTCAGCGGGTGCATTCTGATCTGGGCCCGGAAGTTCAGGGTGAACTGAAGACTCACTTGGCACCTGCAGCTCTCTGCAAACTCTGCTGCTCCACCCCAAGAGGTCCAAAGGGACCCCACCACTGCCCATGGGCTCCCCCATAGGATGCTACCTTCACCCTCCCTCCTGAAATCCAAACCCAGGGACAGCTAGAGTGCTCTCTGCTCAGACTGCTCAGTGGCCATTCTTTCCTTCCAGAATAAAATCCAGAGTCCTCCCCTGACCACCCAGACCTTCCATCCCCTCCGCTCCCTCCTCCTCCCCTCCTCCTCCCTGTTCCCTGCGCTGTCCCCCATCCCCCTGCTCCCACCCCAACCTCCTCTCTCTCTCTCTCTCTCTCTCTCTCTCTCTCTCTCTCCAGCTCCTTGAATGCACCAAAAGGGTTTCCCCACGGGGGGCTGCCCAGACATGCGCTCCCTGTACCTCATGGGCTCCTCTCCCTCCTCCCTGGTGTCCCCTTAAATAGCACTTTATTGACAAGCCTTCCCGATTTGCGCCATACAAAACAACACCCACCTCGCCACCTCCTCCCTGCACGCTGGCACTTTTTTACTTTATCTTCCTTCAGAGCACTGGTCTCCCCCTGACGTGTTTTATACTTTACATAACTGCCTGTCTCTCTTGTGCCTGCAGGAATCCAACTGCATAAGAACAGGGACCTTGTTTTGTTCACTGCTGTATCCACAGCATTCTCCATGGAACTCAATAAATACCTGTTGCTATATGCCTTAGTTCTTCTGGGCTGCTGGAACTGAACAGCACAGACCAGAAGGCTTAAACAGCATGCATTATTTTCTCACACTTCTGCCAGCTGGACAACCAAGACCAGGTGCCAACGTGGCTGGGTTTTGGTGAGAGCCTCTTGTGGGTCATAGCCAGCCATGCCCTTGATGTGTCTTCTCACGGTGGAGAGAGATCATCCCTCCCGGTCTCTTTTTGGAAAAGCACTAATCCCATCATGAAAGCCCTGCCCTCGGGACCTGATCACCTCCCAAAGGCACCACTCCAAAGACCATCTCTGTGGGTTTTAGGGCTTCAACATACAAATTCGCATAGCAGGAGGCCACAGACATTCAGTTCATAGCACCACTGAATGCACTGTTCCCGGTATCGTGAGATGTATGTGTCACTTTGCGAAGCAAATTGGAGGATATACTTTGCATTTTCATGCAATTAGCGATCTGCTGGGTCTAACTTCATTAATTAATCATAGATCCCTTTTATGCATATGTGGCGATAGTGTTGGTTTTTTTAATCATCTAAAATAAAGACTAGTTATGTTGTGATTGAATTGAGCTTTGCATTAGTAATTTATTCCACACGGATAAATGGATGATTATAATTAGGAGTAACTAAGATAAGATTTAATAAGTGTCTTGATCTTTCCCAAGAATCTAATTGCTCAGATTAGTCTGTCATCTCTGAAAGCTATAAGTAATACAAACAATTTACATAGGGCTCTCGGAAACTTAAAACATACGGGATGAGCCCGGGCCACTGCTTTCATAATCTCACGTGCCTCCTGGAGATTTATGGGCATGGTGTTTGACTATAAAAGGTCATGGCAATTTCTCTGGTTATTCTTACAAAACCACAGTGATTAATTTGGAGAGTGTACTTTTTTTTTGGGAAGGTGTACTTTATTTTTATTACAGTAAAGGATTTAATTGGTGTACCCTTTTGGAAAGCAAGAAAGCAAGAAAGCAAGAAAGAAAGAAACCTCCCAGATTGCCCAGTCACGGTGGCCCAGCTGAAGAGTGAATGAGATGTTTGCTCCCATCTTCCTCTCTGTTATCCTCCAGAGGGGTCTACGCAGGACTCACCAACTCTCCCCAACTGGAAGCATCTCTCTCAACTGGTCATGGGTGCCAAGAGACACATGTGATGCTACAGAGGGTCAAGCCGTTGAAAAGAGTTCCCTGCTTGTAAGCCATGCTTGGTTCAGAGTAAGTGCACAGTGTGGCAAGCTTATTCACCCAGTTATGCATCCGTTCATCCATTCATTTACTGACACTAGCTGGTCAGGAGTCAGACGTTCAGAGTCAAGAGAGCTTTAGAAGCTGTCCATTGCCCCAGCTGGCAAGTGGACACGACCAAGGTCTCAGAGCCCTCCTTTACCTCAGTCTCCTGTTCACATTAACCTGCTCTGGTATCAGGAGATGGTAATGGACTGTCCCAGGGCCCCCCCCCCAAGACAAAAGTGCTCAACATCCAGCCCCCTTTGCATGGTGGAGCAGTGACTCCCAATTCAGAGTATGCAATTCCCACCCTAAACTGAGTTCTGCCCCTTCTGGAAAGCTTCTACTTTCGCGTACTTTAAAGATAACGCTCCACAGTGCTCTTATGTAGAGAACACTGGAGTATTCCAGAGCACTGGTCTTTCTACCGAGAAGATGAGAAAGAAGGAGGAGGGAGAGGAAGAGAAGGAGATCATCTGTTAGCATGATGCCGGGTGCAGGATCCAAGAATGAGGACTTTAGAACCTTTCTCACAAGCCCTGGGCTATTTTTTGAGTTCCAGAACCACACTTACACCTCCCAGATAAGCATTTTCTCCTCACCTTAGATTCAAAGTATCCAAAACCTCATTTTCCCTGCAAAGAAAGAAAACCACGCCTCTGGACCTGTAAGCACACATCTTCTCTTTTCTCTTAGTGCACCATTTTTTTAATCTTTGAAAAATCCATTTATTAACCCAATATAAAAGGAAAATGCATAGTTTACTTAAGGGTGTTTTAGGAAACATTTTTTAATATGAAATTTATTGTCAAATTGGTTTCCATACAACACCCAGTGCTCATCCCAACAGGTGCCCTCCTCAATGCCCATCACGCGGTTTCCTCTCCCTCCCACCCCCCCATCGTAGTGCACCAATGACATCATTTCTCTGTCCACTGCCACGACCCACATTCATGCTCCTGTCATGGCTCGCAGGCACGAAGACAGTGTCCGATTGGTCTCCACTCTCTTCTTCCAGCCCATTTATGCACCTACACCAAAGCCATCTTCCTATTGCTGCAATCTTACTCTTTCTACTCAGGAATTTCAAGTATTGCCTGCTGCCTATCAAATAAAGTAAGTCTCTTCACTCTGGTATTTAAAAATATCATCCCCTTTAAAGGAGTGCTTTAAAAGTTGGCACTCCTCAATGTGATGGTAGTTTCACACACACACACAGCCACAGCCAAATAAGATTACTTCCTGAACATTCTCCCTACCTCTCCACCTCCATTCCTTCTCTTCAATGACTCTTAAGTCCTGCTTACTTTTCAAAAATGATCTCGAATGCCCCCCCCCAGTGACATCTGGGTGCCTCTCTACTCCACACAGCATCTTTCTTCTTTGAGTCACACATCGCACTTTTTAAAAAAAATCTCTTACAGACTGTATCTGATTCATCTCTGGAATGTAAGAACTTAAGTACTCAATATTAAGTTCCTCAGGGGCAAAGCCTGTGTCTTGCACATCTTCCTCTTTCCAGCTTCTATCACAGCATCTGGCACATTATAGATGCTTGATATGTATATGGTCCATTAACATGACGCTATCTCAATGGGAAGAATGCCCTTCATTAAGGATAAAGTAGCACATTCCCAAAATTTAGCGACAGCCATCAAGAACAAGAAGACGGGCCTAAGGAACATGTGTTACGCAACTACAGCTGTAAACTCTAGTCCTCAGTCTGTTTCGCTGAATGCTTGAAACACATTGAGCTACTGAATCAATTTCCTCAACCGGACCGAAACCACATGGTCTGGGAGCTTGTGGTTGGGGAGACGGTTGTTTCGACTGATTAGCCTGTGCTGAAATAGAATTCTCCATTTGATGAAAGCTTATAAAAAGGCACCTTCGAGGCGTGCCTGGGTGGCTCAGGGGGTTGAGTGTTGGACTCTTAGTTTTGGCCCAGGTCATGATTCCAGGGTCGTGGAATCAAGCCCATGTCAGGAGCATGCCTAAGATTCTCCCTCTTTCTCCCTCTACTTCTGTGTCTCTCTCTGTCTCTCTCTCTCAAATAAAAAAATAAAAATAAATATAGAGTTCTTTGTAAAAAAAAAAAAAAGTCCCTTCCAGGGTTCATGGAGTCATGAGTATTTGTAAAGTTTTAAAAATACAACCAACATAATGACAGTCACTCTTTTTTTTTTTTTTAATTTTTTTTTTAACGTTTATTTTTGAGACAGAGACAGAGCATGAACGGAGGAGGGTCAGAGAGAGGGAAACACAGAATCTGAAACAGGCTCCAGGCTCTGAGCTGTCAGCACAGAGCCCGATGCAGGGCTCAAACTCACGGACCGCGATATCATGACCTGAGCCGAAGTCGGCTGCTTAACTGACTGAGCCACCCAGGCTGCCCTGACAGTCACTCTTTTATCTTCTCCTCTGTCACCTTCCATCACCTCTGGAAGTGCTATATTCTCCATGGATATCGCTGACATCCAGCTAAAGGGAAGCTGATTTGTTCTTACATCCAGTTTGTGTTTTATGGGATGTAAGTATGTGATTACATTTGCAGTGATTGGGTAACTGCAAGGTGGCCTGGTGTAGGGAATGGCTTCTAGAAGTTTTCTACCGCCCACTGTGTCAATTTTCCTGGTAAGGAGACACAAAAGTTCAAGGCCAGAGGTCAAATGGGATATTCTGATATGGGAAATATTTATATGAGAAATAGTTCCAATGTGCCAGGCATTAGAATAGGTAACAGAAATTGAGGTTTGAAATATGCAGAACCCAAACCCAGTCAGTGGAAAAATTGTTTAATTGCCAGATATGTAAAACTAGAAACCGAAAATTTGATTTTCACAAGTATCTGGTCCTAGTGGAAGTTCTCTTTTGTCAGGAATAGACTTGATAACGCAGCATATACAATTATAACTGCACATACGCGTTTGTTTTTGATGCGATTCACAAAAAACGCATTTACGCAAACTTCGTATTTAGAAGGCACAAACCTACAATGGTGCTATACACGAGTACGTCTGTATAGGAATTCTCACATTTCAGATACTGCAAGATCTGACAAATTCGACAAATTTTTGGCATCAAACACATCGTATCCACGTGAAGTGTGGTGGTTCCAGACGCAAAGACGCTCAACATTTGCCTAGAGTGACACACATTTGCAATGCTGTTGCTTTTTTTTTTTTTTTAATGTTTATTTATTTTTGAGACAGAGAGAGAGAGAGGGCGAGACAGCATGAGTAGAGGAGGGGCAGAGAGAGAGGGAGACATAGAATCCAAACAGGCTCCAGGCTCTGAGCGCTGAGCACAGAGCCTGATGCAGGGCTGGAACTCACAAACCGTGAGATCATGCCCTGAGCCGAGGTCAGACGCTCCACCGACGGAGCCACGCAGGCACCCGTGGAATGCTTTTGATTATGCCTTAATCATTGTTTGTGTAACTTTAATACCTCATATTTTAGGAAACCAAATTTATATAATTTTTCAAAATTATTTCTCATACCAAAATTCAAACATACCAGGAAATGAGTGCCTTCAATTCATAAAATTATTTAAGATGAGTCATTGCTTAAGAAAATGTGAAATCTCCTGACGTGTTAAAGCTCATGCATAAAAGAAGCTTCACATCGATTTTCCCAAATTTGGTAAAATTCCTAAAACTTTTCATGACATGCTCAGTTCCAAATTGTGAAGCTGGAAGAAGCTTACTTAAACTACCAGTAATAAAATACAAATTGTGATCAGGCAGCTATAAAAATAAATCTCTATTCATCCTATAAAAATATTGTAAAATCATTGCCGTATAAAGGGCCAATCAGAATATGAGCAATAAATCGTGGGGAAAAGTACTCTAGAAGTCTGCTGGGCAGTTAAAAACGTTATGTTATTCTTACAGATTGTGTGATATTTGTGGTATCTGTCACCTTTTTACATTTAAAATTTTTTTCTGTTCCTTTCTTATTCTAAATAAATATTCAACTTCACTTGTTTAATTTCTGTGTTCTTTTTCTTGAAGAAGGTCCTCCCAAGTATAATGAGCTTTAGGCCCCGCAAAATGGGCAATCTACCCGGAAACTCTCCCAAAGGTACACCGGACATCGTTCTTCCATTCGACAATCTGTTGAATGCCTCCCTTCCGCCAAGCACTGCTCCAGACATTGTCACTGCCACAGAGATTAAACATCCTGGGCCACGTGGGGCGTCCATTGTAGTCAAAGGGATATAACTAATAAAATAAATAAGAAGATTGTACGGGAGGTGAACTGATAATAAGGGCTCTGCGTGCAACAGGCCAGAACTGAAGGCTGTGGGAAGGGGTGTGTTCAGGTAACAAGGGGTCTAGGGAGGTCAGCTGAGAAGCCCTAGCTAGGCAGACGAGAGTGACCTTGGGATGGTGGAGAGAGGATGGAGGTGAGGGTGGTGGTGGGGGGAACATTCGAGCCTGAGGGAACCATGTTGTGAAAAAAGCAAGAACAGGCTGAGCACATCAGTCAACTGGGAGCAGAGCACTGGACCAGAATGAGCCCAGGGCAGGATAGCTGAGGCAAAGACGACCAAGTCACCTGGAGTGGAGCAGGGGGAGACTTTCCCTGCAGGTGGTGCATTTGTATTATTAAAAAAAATTTCAGCTATTACGGCAAGATATTAACGTATATAAATTGGAATGCACAAGATAGCAAGTGCCTTTTTTGTTTTCTCCATATTTCTACGCTTGAAACAATTTCCTAATTAATGATATACTTTTTTAGCCTCCAAGTATATGCATCAGGGAACAAGAAAGGCTGGAGGTAAACATCACATCGGCCTCAGATGAAGAAAGAGAGCAGGATGGCTCTCAGAGATGGACTCAACACGGGGAAACTGAGGCCAAGAGACGTTGAGCCATGTGCCCATGTGCTCATCAAGCAAAGCGTGGTCATAGCGGGCTGGGCTTCAGAGCCAGGGAAAGATCATTTGTTAATCCTTCTTAGAAGTATGTTTTGGGGCGTCTGAGTGGCTCAGTTGGTTAAGCATCCAACTTCGGCTCAGGTCATGCTCTCACAGTCCCTGAGTTTGAGCCCCGCTTGGGGCTCTGTGCTGACAGCTCAGAGCCTGGAGCCTGTTTCACATTCTGTGTCTCCCTTTCTCTCTGCCCCATCCCCACTCATGCTCTGTCTCTGTCTTAAAAGTAAATAAAACATTTTAAAAAAAGAAGTGTGTTTTATTTTTAACCATTTTGGTCATCTCCAGTTGAACATTCTGAAAGTTGTCTATTTTCCTATTTTAACTGCAGGATACAGAGTCATCTGCAATGCTTACAATTACGCTATTGAATTATAACATAATAGCCCTGTTTTTAAATATGAATATGATCATGAAGATTTATAGGTTATAAGCCATTTATGACTGTGTAGGATAAATTACATCACGTGGCCAGAATACTGCGGGAGTGATTTTTTTGTTAATTACATTGCAAAGTGCTGGAAACAATCTTTCTGTACATATTTAGTGTGTTACCTAACTTCTTCTTGCAACACTGAGAGAACCCTGGTAAATTCATTCTAATTATTCATACCCCAGGGCTATCACTAAATACATATTTAAAATTAAAATAAGCTAGCTCATCCTGAGAGGAAAAAACTCTAATAAAATAGCACAGATGCATTTCTAACAAATTTCTGACTCAAAAGTAATTAACAAATACTCCAAAAACAGTGCATTGTAATTTCACAAAATTCAGCTTCATCTCTCTAGAACATTTAATCAAATTTTAGTTTTTCGTGAAGTCATGACATATAAGATTGAGGATTGATGAGAGATAATTTAGAGTAAGATACAGTACTATAACAAAAACAGAATTAAAGTATCCTTGTTAGTAAAATGCTAATCTAAGAGCTTAAACTTCAGTAATGAATAGTAGCTCAATATTAACTAATTTTAATGACTTTTGAGTACATAACAGAAGAGAATGCATTATCAGAAAAATATTCAAAACTACTCTGGTGTTTCCTACAGAAACAGCTTCACAATTCAGCACAAAATAACTTCTTTACTTGTCCATAAACAGAAAGTTCATGAACATCTTTGGCAGGCCAGCTCACTCAATATATTTTCCAGATGAGAAACAGGGTCAATAAATGGCTAAATAAAAAATATTTACATAATTCAGCAAAGCACAGTTTCTTGGGAACCTCTGTGTTCGATTAACTTAAGACCCTCTCTGATGGCACCTGAATAACATTTAGACATATTATACTGGGGGGGGGGGGGGCCTGGCTGGCTCAGTTTAAGGAGCACAGGACTCTTGATCTCAGGGTCGTTAGTTGGAGACTCACACTGGGTGTAGAGATTACTAAAAATAAGTAATATATTTATTATAATACAAGTGAAATGCTTGTATTTCAGGAATCAGATATGAATGACTCCATTTTTCCAGGCCACTATTCTAATGCCACTTGGAAATATTTCATATGCTCACTTACATGCTCCAGGGTCTTGTCCATAACTAAGCTGAAAGAACTTAGGTGATCCATTCCAAGGCAAAATGCTCAAGTGAAATCTCCCTTTATCCCTATTAGAGTTATTATTCGAAGTTTATAGGTAAGATATTAAAATGAGACCCACTTCTGCCATGAAGTTAGCTTGATTTTAAAGAAGCCGGAACAAGATACTATGAAATTTGTAAAGTGATTTTATAATTGAGAATTAAAAATACAATTTATCGGCATTTATAATGACTCCAAAATAAAAAGTGAAATGTATTACCCGAATAATTACATATTAACTTACTTTTTCCATTTTTCAACAATATGTACCAGGTACCATTTTTAATAATCAACTTAGCTGAAGTCTTTATAATTTACAAACACTTTTACATCCTCAATATAAGTCGAGGTGGATAAGACTGGTATTAGCCATCTTTGAACAAATGAGCACAACGATCCCCATGTGTTCATGTGACTTCCTAAAGAGGTCTCAAAATTTACACAGCTGTTCCACATCACGCACACAGGTCTTTGCACCTGCAACTTTTTTCCCTGACTCTATCATCCTTCACAGATGAGTAAGACCAGTTCCTCCTGTCTTTAAGACTGTATATAATGGTGGTGTTCCTAGAATAATACTCCTGAAAATCAATCACAGGTTTTCGAGCTGGGTGGTACATCAATATCACCCAGTTGCAAGTTCTCAACTCCTTGTTCTTGCTGTGACATACACAAGATCAGTCGTACGATGAGCAACAGATAACCAGCTAGAGTACATATGGTAAAACCTTGGTTTGCGAGCATAATTTGTTCTGAAAACATGCTTATAATCCAAAGCACTCGTATATCAAAGCGAATTTCAAGAACCATTGGCTCAAGTGTGATCCTGTGTCATTGGGCATCACGTACCACTCGTATTGCAAGATATCGCTCATTGATCAAGTTAAAATTTATTACAAGTGTTTGCTCACCTTGAAGAACACTCGCAGAACAAGTTACTAGCAATCCATGGTTTTACTATTAAATCAGTGATAAGCTGTTTGCAATTTCTAGTGCATTCTTTGCAACCATACGACATTCTGTCTTGCAAGAAATCATCAGAAGTCAAGTGAGTCTGGTATCATCTTAGCAACAGCCTAGAAATCAGTGTTTTAATTGTCCTTAATAAAAATTACTTGGGATACACCTGAAAACTTCTCTCAGAACACCAGAATGTAAAAATAGTCCAATTGCAAGTGGTGGATTTAATCCTTTTGTTTCATACATAAGGCCTGGAAGCTAAGCAATTTGTCCAGGGACACAATTCTGACACATGGTAGAACCACTGTTAACACTTAAAAGGCACTAATTCTGTTCTTCCAACCATTTTGTTTTCACTTGTTCCTGCTTGCAGAGGTGGGAAATGTGCGAGACCAGATTTGGAGTTAGGAATGTAGGAGACAGTTGCAAACATTTTGTGGAATCTGTCTTCTCTATCTCTTGCACCAGTGAACAATGAAGTTATACAGCTAACCTCAGGGGCAGGGGGGCGGGGGGGGGGGGGAGTTGTAGATGTCAGAAGGGAGAAGAGCCAGGAGACAGAACAGCCCAAACAGCTTCTGGGGAAGCGATCTGAAGACAGGACTTCCGATGAATGAGGAAGACCTTTCACACTGCCCTCCAGATACTCAGGCCTGTGTGTGTGTGTGTGTGTGTGTGTGTGTGTGTGTGTGTGTGTTTCTCTCTCCCTCTCTCTCTCATTAAAGCAGTGAATCATTGAATAAAGTAATTATTGAAAATCTAGCATGAACCAAGTACTGCATTTACTACTAGAGGACACATTATGTTTTATACTTATTTTTGAATACTTGTGTCACTCAAGTAAATTAGAGTCTTATATATGAAGGAATTTACCAAAGATCCTAAAATTAAGAATCAGGGCCAAATGGAAGGCACTCAAGTACTTGTTGATGCAACTCTATCAATACAGGCACTGTTGAGCATCAGATTTATTACAAATTTGTTTCACAACTGCTTGAAAACTCTGTGTGTGTGTGTGTGTGTGTGTGTGTGTGTGTGTGTGTGTGTGTG
>NW_024412412.1:5600991-5606346 GCF_014898765.1 Herpailurus yagouaroundi
TGTGTGTGTGTGTGTGTGTGTGTGTGTGTGTGTGTGTGTGTGTGTGAGAAAAGCCAACATGTGAAAACACATGTTTAACATCCCCTTTTAGGCCATAAAGTCTCATCTGGGGACCAATAACTTAATACTATTATCATATAGATTAAACATACAGAGCCACAACGGTTCCCAGCTGTAAAAGGGTAAGACCCTATATTGTACTGAAGTGGATATTGAGGGTACACAGATCTTTGAGAGGGTTGTGCAGTGATCTCTTGTGAAATTATCAGAAGCTATTCAGGGCTAATTGGTTCAACAGCTTGATATTTATCAATATGGAGTCATATTTATCAATATGGAGATAACTATGGATATTTATCAATATTTATGGAGTCTTGATAAATCCGCAAAAGAAGCAACTTTTAAAAATTAACTATTACTCGGGGCACCTGGGTGGCTCAGTCAGTTGAGCTCCAACTTCAGCTCAGGTCATGATCTCACTGTCCATGAGTTCCAGCCCCACATGGGGCTCTGTGCTGACAGCTCAGAGTCTGGAGCCTGGTTCAGATTCTGTGTCTCCCTCTCTCTCTTCCTCTCCCCCACTCACACTCTGTCTCTGTGTCTCAAAAATGAATAAACATTAAAAAAATTTTTTAATTTAACTATTATTCTTTTTCTTTAATTTTTTAATGTTTTTTTTTAATTTTTTTTAACGCTTATTTCTTTTTGAGACAGGGAGAGACAGAGCATGAACGGGGAAGGGTCAAAGGGAGAGGGAGACATAGAATCTGAAACAGGCTCCAAGCTCTGAGCTGTCAGCACAGAGCTCGACACGGGGCTGGAACTCACGGACCGTGAGATCATGACCTGAGCCGAAGTCGGACGCTTAACCGACCCAGGCGCCCCAATGTTTATTTATTTTTGAGACACAGAGACAGAGCATGAGTGGAGGAGGGTAGAGAGAGAAAGAGAGAGAGACAGAATCCGAAGAAGGCTCCAGGCTCTGAGCTGTCAGCACAGAGCCTGATGCGGGCCTCTAACTCAAGAGCTGCGAGATCATGACCTCAGCTGAAGTCGGACACCCAACCGACTGAGCCACCCAGGTGCCCCTAATTTAACTATCACTCTTATCAGAAGAACTAATGGTGAAGGAACACAATAAATGTTTCATCTTAAGACTATATAAACGTTTTTATTTTCTTTTTTTTAAGTTTATTTATTTTGAGAGAGAAAGAGAGAGCAAAGGAGGGACAGAAAGAGGGGGAGGGAGAAAATCCCAAGCAGGCTCCACACCATTAGTGCAGAGCCCAGTGAGAGGCTCGAATTCATGAACTGCCAGATCATGACCTGAGCTGAAGTCAGACCCTTAACTGACTGAGCCACCTGGGCACCCCTCTGTAGAGAAACATTTAACACACAGTAGAGATCTTGACTGTTATTTCTGTTCTAAATAACAGATTTTGTCAAAGAGACACAACTTCCCCCCAACTTCTTGAAACACATGTGAATACTTCATCAAATGCTAGGATGTTAAAGTAAAATTTCCTCAGAAGATGAAATGACAGTTCATAACTTTCAGGCCCCTGGAATCTCAATAACTGACGGCTCACAGGTTGTAAAAGCAACGATACTTTCAACACTGTACGGTGTGTGTCAGTGTTGTTCAAGAAGAACAAACACCGTTCTCATCACTCAAAGTACATTCTCCCACTGACCCTCAAAAATCCCGTAAACATGAGCTATCATCCACGGTTTTTTTTTTTTGTTTTTTTTTTTAATTTTTTTTTCAACGTTTGTTTATTTTTGGGACAGAGAGAGACAGAGCATGAACGGGGGAGGGGCAGAGAGAGAGGGAGACACAGAGTCGGAAACAGGCTCCAGGCTCTGAGCCGTCAGCCCAGAGCCCGACGCGGGGCTCGAACTCACGGACCGCGAGATCGTGACCTGGCTGAAGTCGGACGCTTAACCGACTGCGCCACCCAGGCGCCCCATCTCTCCCTCTGGATTTTTAGGTGAGAGAGAAACGCATCTTTATCTGGTCAGACACTATATTCTGATCATTCGTACACAAATCCTAACGGGTACGGAGAGACAGGCCACAAACCTAAACCTCACTGATGACTCGTCCCATGATTTTCCACAACCACACACTGAGTCTTACCCAACTATGGTTAAACCATTCAAAAAATTTCGTGTCAAAAAAAAAGGCAATCAAACCAATTTATGTAAAAATGAATATTAGGGGCAATGCCAAAAAATCCATAGTTGGAAACGTTCTGCTTTGTTACACCTTAAAAATCAAGGTGTTTTATGGTATTGATTTTTCTCTTTTTCAGCAATGGCAGCTATGGCTGTGTAAAATTGGAATATAACCTTTTCCTTCTTCCCAGGTGATTTACTCACTCTTGTGTGCTAATACTTGGCAAATGATTTTTCCTGAATATGCAGATATTTCTAAGCACTTTGCTTGGTTTTTCCCTTGACAATTGCAGGGTACACTTAATGTCATCTGGAATATTTTACATGGAAATATAGAGAGGGAACAGAAATAGATGTCATGTAAGGATATGATTCACTAGCTCAGAAAGCCATTTCCTTGGCAAGGGGTCACTCAAACTGTTTCAAACAGGGATATTTATAGCCGTACGATCAAACCAAATAAAGCAGAAATTCAGTGCAGAGTGTCCACTGGGACCAGAGGCCCAGGGATGAGACCCTAATTGAGGATATTAGAGCCCAAGGCGTGCCTCGTCTGAAAAATTCACTTTCTAACACTCGGTCTTAATTTTCATCTCACTTCTGAGTTCCTTGGTTGCAACTCTTGGTAGGCAGAGTAACCCAAACATGTGATTTTCTTTTTTGGTATCACCCCCCACACACACAATATTTGAGTTTCTCAGGGAAGTGTTCTCCATCTCCTTCACCCACTTGGCACCATTTGTCTTCACCACTGTTAGGAAGGAGACCCTTTGGTGTGACGACGCATCTCAGGCGCACAATAACAGGGTGTTATGTACTGAATGTTTGTGTCTGCTCCAAAATTTATAGGTGGAAGCCCTAACCCCCAATGTGATAACATTGGGAGATGGGGCCTTTGTGAGGGAATCAGGATTAGACGAAGCCATGAGGGTGGGGTAGCCATGACGGGATGAGTGCCCTTAAAAGAAAGAGGAGATGCCAGAGCTCTCTTTCTTCCTCTGCCATGTGAGGACACAGAAAGAAGGTTCTATCTACTAGCCAGGAAGAGAGTCTTCACTGGGAACCGAATGAGCTGACACCTTGGCCTTGGGTTTCTAGCTTCTAGAACTTTGGGAAATAAATGTCTATTACTTTTGCCACGAGGTCTGTGGTCTTCTATTAGAGAAGCCTGGGCTAAGACACAGGCAATTAATACTAACTTAAGAAGGGTTGAAGGTCTGGAGAATATTTAATGATTCAAGGAAAACAGGACTCTCTGTTCATGGCCACAAGGGGCAAGATGATGCCAGTATGCTGGAAGGGACAAGAGGAGCTAGAAATGAGGGAAGGAGGGAACGGAACATAAGAAAGATGGAACATGTACATGCCCATCTGAGTCAGAAAAACAGGGATGAGTAGATGACCCAGTATTGACATTAAAGATAATCCATGCCACCTTCTGAACTCTGAGTGTGTTCATTCTCACTCCTTGAGAGGTTGGGCCCTTTCTTGAGATGGACCAAACCTTTCATGGGTGGCAGGTCACTGTCAGTTACTTACATGTTCCTCCTACTCCTTGGGAAGCATGTATAAGAATGGACTGGTTCCTGAGTTAGTTTTGCCCCAGAGCAGGTTTGAGTGTGAAGAACTGGGGGCAGGAGGAGAGGATAAACAAACTTTCATAGTCACCAAGAGAAGGGAACTTCTAATTTGATGGATGGTTGACTACTTCATCTCACTGGCAGGTGGGGTGGGGTGGAAGTGTAAGAGAAGGAGAGAGATGCTCAGTTCTCTTCCACCTCCATCAAGAGCCTGCCACCCTCAACTTCTGCAAGATGGCAGATGACGGATGTCTCCCTCTTCTTTCTTCTGGTCTACCTCCTGCTTGATTCAACTGCTAGCATCACATCTCACTGGCTGTTTTATCTTGGATAAATGACTTTGCTACTCTGAGCCTCAGTTACTCCATTGTAAAGTGGGCACATTAATACTATCTCCAAAGAGAGCTGTGAAAATTAAAAGAAGATCACAGAGAGAGAGGGTAACTCTGCCCGTGCCTGAAGAGTTCTTTCCCTTCACATATTACAAAGAAATGATGAATACACAGACAAAAATGACTGAGCACTTCTTAAAACCCCCAAATTCTCTATTACTAAGAAGACTTCAAACTGGAAACTTTTCTAATGGGTAACTGAAACTTCCTTAAGCCTCAGTTCCACATCTATAAAAGTATGATAAGACTGCTTCCTTGTAGGAGGATCCCTGCAAATACAAGATGTGGTAATGCCTCTAGACTGCTTTGCATAATATGTGAAATATGGTATTTCTTGATAAATGGGAGTGCCTGATAGTCCATTATTATTTGTGAAACAGGGTATTACGGCTTCTTCTGGTTAAGCTTGGCTTCAAATTCTGGAAGAGCAGACACCACCTCCATATGCTACTCCTCAGTTATGTTGGCATTTGTTGATATTTATGACAGTCCTTTAGTATATCTAAGTGATAAGAATATTACATACCTTTCTCACATTTTTCCAATTCAACAAGTCCAATAATGTTTTCAGTGAAGAATGAATACAAAAGAAATAAATTATTTATCAGATTGGCCTTAGTTGTTCAATGTTGAGAAAATGAAGCATGGAACTTTGAGCAACAAGGTTCTAAGTAATTTAAAATGAAGGGCACAGGATAGAAAGGGAAATGTAGATGCCCCAAGACCCTATTTAATAATTTAGTTTGGTACTGGGCTTACATAACCTAAAGATAAACTGGCCTTAGAAATGTAAAGGCAGGGGCGCCTGGGTGGCGCAGTCGGTTAAGCGTCCGGCTTCAGCCAGGTCACGATCTTGCGGTCCGTGAGTTCGAGCCCCGCGTCGGGCTCTGGGCTGATGGCTCAGAGCCTGCAGCCTGTTTCCGATTCTGTGTCTCCCTCTCTCTCTGCCCCTCCCCCGTTCATGTTCTGTCTCTCTCTGTCCCAAAAATAAATAAACGTTGAAAAAAAAATTAAAAAAAAAAAAGAAATGTAAAGGCAGATGGGGTGTCTGGGTGGCTCAGTCGGTTGGGGGTCCAACTTCAGCTCAGGTCATGATCTCAGTTTGTGGGTTTGAGACCCGCATCGGGCTCTGTGCTGACAGCTCAGAGCCTGGAGCCTGCTTCAGATTCTCTGTCTCCCTATCTCTCTGTCCCTCCCCCACTTGC
>NW_024412412.1:5606446-5631446 GCF_014898765.1 Herpailurus yagouaroundi
CTATCTCTCTGTCCCTCCCCCACTTGCACTTTCTCTCTCTCTCTCTCTCTCTCTCTCTCTCTCTCTCTCTCTCTCTCTGGCTCTCTCTCTCAAAAATAAATAAACATTAAAAAATTTTAAAAGAATGCAAAGGTAGGCTTATCTATATGCATATATATTCTCCATCTGCCATATTTCTTGAAGGAATACATGTTTTCTCTATTGGATAATCATGTTTAAGGAGTCTAAAAAAAACCCAGAATCTCTTTAAACAAGGATCTAACTACTTGCTAATGTTTGGAAATTCAGGCATAGACAAATGACTACGTTGGCAAAGAAACCTTAATTCTGTCCCCAACTTAAACTTCCTATGGGAACACTGTTGGCTTTTCACCACGTTCATACGCCTCATAAGAAAATGTTCCTACTGACAAAGGTTTATAAGGAGAGTCTTAAGAAAAAAAGCCTCCTCCCTCCATGATTCCTCAAACTTGTTCATTACCTAAGGGGCTGAAATAAAGCATGCATAAACAACCAAGAAGGCTCCCCCAGGCGTGTAAGATGACTCTTCCCAAATCCTCATCCCCCTACACTTAAGTTTCCTACAATTTCAGAAGGGAAAATGTTGCCCTTGTCAGCAGAGAATAGATCCACAATAGGCAATTACAGAAGAATAACAGACATCAACGACCTCATTCTCTGCCAAACCCAATTAATGCATTAGAGACACTCCAAAGAGAAAATCAATAAAGTTCTAGGAAAACAGTAGAAGCAATGGCTGCCTGTCAGGCAAAATGCTCCAGACACGCTTCTTGTCTGAAGACCTGGCTCCTGCAGAGAGAAGCTGGCTCCTGGTGGCTTCTCACAAGCCTGTCCCCTTGGGTGGGGCTGTGCGGCTTAGTGGTAGAGCTCCCAGGGTCCCACTCCCCCTTTCCTTGGGCAATCCACTTCACCCTTCCATGCCCTGAGTCAACTCCTAAGGTTGACTTCTCTAAAACAGTCAACTCCTAAGGTTGAGTCAATCTAGGTTAAGTGCTTCTAAGAGTCCCTAGAATATACCAGTGCCACATAAATGTCTATTACAACCATTCTCGTTCTGTTCACTTCCCAAATCACGTCCTTCCTGGTGGTGGGTTCTTGATGGTTCCCTGCCTCCATTTCAAGCTCTGGACCCCTGGATTCATGAACACACGCTTCTGGGCCAGATTCCTATTGCCCCTGAGTCTGATTCTGCAGTCAGATTGGCTCTCAAATTCATGCTTTGGAGACACAGGCACATATTCTGACTTGGCTCCACACCCACCAGCTCCAGCTGTCCTCTTATGAGAAACTGGTGCTTAATCCAACCCACCTCTGCTCTCAACATGTGACCTCAACACCTCTTTCTGTTCCTCCTGCATCAGATCTAAAGCTCTCTCTGGTCTGTCTTCATATGTCTGAGGCTTCAAAATGTCAGTCCCCTCAGGTGACAGAAGAAATAGAAATGCAAAATAGAAAGGCGGGCCCTCTGGTTCATAAGTGGGGAAAAAAGCTGTTTTGCTTTGGTCAGCAGACTCTCTCTGCCTGTCATGGTGGTTTCTACTTGCTATTAAATGTCACCCTCCCACCCTTGGGACACAGAGGTCCTCCCACTCACAGGTGCCCAGCTGCCCTGGAATTGCACCTCACGACTCAATGTGGGAGACAGGCACCCAGGCCCCAACCCTCAGAGCGTCCTTCGCTCCATCAAAGTTCCCGTAGAAGCACAAAGGAAAAGAACAAAATATTAAGGAATCCAAGAAAGTGACCGCAGAGCATTCAACCCCAAGTGTCGGGCTAGCATCCAACAGAAGAAATCACTCACTCTTGAAGCCGACCTGACAAGAAAAATTAGTTCTAGTCATCAGTTCAGAAAGGGCTAACCACCCTCCACTACCCATGGCTTTCCATGACAAGAAATCCATGCCCTGTGGCTATGCCTGAACCACCACCTGCCTGAGAAAGCACTGAGCGGTAACACAAGAAGTGTCCCTGCCCCTCAAAGAGCATCCTGCCACGACCCCACCCCCCATTCCATGTCATTGGGGTTCTGTCACTGCTCTAAAAAAAGCTGATTTCCCTGGTCAATGTGCCAATACACCACATCGCAGTGAGAGAACAAAGCGGTGTAATCATAGACACATTTCCAGAGAAACTACTTCACAAAGACTCATCACTTAAAGACTATGCAGTCCTCAATTTCCTGCTTATAAAATGGGGATAATAACAAAAGCCACCTTACGGGTTGGCTGTGAGGATGATACACTAGTTTGAACAGAAACTGTTCAAGGTTGCATACATCGTAAGCCTTCGATACACATCAACTACTGTGGCTGTTACTATTGTGAATGAAGACTCACCTCTGGTGACAAGGGCACCAAAGCAAAAACCTGATATCTCAGAGCAGAGCAGAGCAGATCAAAACATAATGGCACAGAAAAGATCTGGACAAAATGTAGCATGAAGGCTATTCTGTTTAGCATTTGGTTGGATGGACAGATGAAGGGATTACTGATAGGGTAAGCGTGACAGTCGTTTTAAGGTTACTAAGGGTAATATTCCTGCTTTCTTGGAGATCACGCTCAAGTGTTTAGGCATGAAGTACCGTGATATCTAGAATTTACTGTTCACTACAAATCACAGAGATGAAACAAATCTGACACGAAGGGAACCACTACAGAGTCCAGGTGGCGGGCAGCTGGGGGCTCACTGTACTTATCTTCATAGTTCTCTGTAGTTTTGAAAACACTCAAAATAGAAAGTGTTTTTAAAAATCACCACCAATATCTCAGTGGAGAGCAACTGGAGAGGGTCGCCAGAATCCACCATGCGGCCTTTACAATTTGGTGAATACCTTGAGGTTGAGAACACAAGAGACAGTGGTCTCTGTGGAGTGCAAGTTCATCCTAAGAACTGGGGTTAAACACCCTGCTGGAGGGTCCACCCTCCAGGGACCTTATGGTCCCAACAGGGCTCAAACTGGACAAAGCCTGGTAAGCATCTCCCTACACCGAGAGGGCCTTGCAGTTGGTCAAGCCGCATTCCTGTGCTTGAGGGATAGGAGCTCATGGAAAGCCCTTGGGTTTAGAAATCAAACAGAGCTGGACTCCTCTCCAGCTTCAGCACTTTCTAAGCAAATCTGAGGAAGTTTCTTAATCATCCTGAGCCCTGGTATCCTCACCCACACATTTGGAAATGAACTGATGGGTAGTTTGGGTAGAGACTTGTACTTAGCTCAGTTCTGATTTTAATTACAGCCTGTGTGTGAATAACTCTTCATTCTATACATTTTGCTCTGACTCCTCACCAAATACGCATATCTAAATGTCTATGAGACACTTGGATACCATTCTGACATCTGAAAACACTTACCTAAGTCCTTCCAATGGGAATGCCTTCCAAATTTCACCTTAAGAAATTAAGTATATGGACACATACTTAATGAAGGGCCACCATCCCTTCCAAATTCCCTAAATTTAAAAGTTGGGAATCCCAGTGCACTGCTTCCTCTCTCACCAGTCAGGCCACCAAAGATTGTGTCCCTTCTCCCATCAGAGCTTGCTCATGTCCAACTCAGGGCTCTGGGTTATAATTATGCCCCCCCAATGGATATATCCCCCCTTCCTTCCAATGTCGGCTGATCCTATAACACTGCAGCCATCTCCATGTTCAGGCAATAAGGAGCAGCAGAGAACAAAGTTTGGGATAAGACGATCCAGAGTTAAAATCGTGGATTTTCCTCTAATTAGCTGAGTAACATCACTTTTGTGAGACTCAGCTATATTACCTGTTAAGTGGGTAGGATCCCATCTGCATGCCTCCGGAGGATGAAAAGACAGTGGTTACTAAGCTCCTGATGCTGAATAAATCCTGTATCAATCAGATGGGGGGGATAACGGTGAGGGTGGTTTGTAGCCATAAGGCATCGTGCACCTGCAGGGGATGGGAAGCTAGGAGCACTGACAACAAACCTCACCAGCTCTTCTGTTCAATACAGGCCGGTCCTTGCAAGGGTGGACCTGGCCCGATATCGCTGCCCCAAGAGCCTCACCTCTGGATAAAGATATCAGCATCGCTCACAGACTTTAACTGCACTCTGGCCAAAAACACTATATAAAGATTAAGTATGTGACAAAAATTTGTAGCAACATCAGCTAATTGCAAAGTTGAGGAAGAGAAAGTAATTAAAGTTAGAGATGAGCCAGCAAGTAATTCACTTAATTGTGAACACAGAACATTCCCCAATCTGTAATCCTCTCCTCCCCCGGAAAAAAAAAAAAAAAAAAAGTTGTGGCGGGGCTCTGAAATACACGTGCTGCATTTGGGTGCTATTTTCTGGGATTGATACAGGCTGCCCACTTCATCGGCTCCAAGGAGATCAAGGTGATATTGTTTAATGTATTTTCTTTGAGCTTTCCTGAAAGCAAAATTTACAATTAAAATACCCTGAGGAGAGTATTCTTTGCACTGAGCTTGGTTTAAGAAGAAAACAGTAATGGACATCTCACACACAATCTGCAGACAGGACTTAGGGCCCAAGGTTACAAATGCATCACAGAGACAGGACAATCAGAATCCACAAGGCTTCCAGAACCACAGACCCACACCCTCAGAACATCTGAAGAGGAAGGTAGCTCAGAAGTTCTGCAGAGGTTACGAAAGGAAAGGAAATGGCCACTATGAATGGTTTCTATGTGTCCATGGCTCTATTTTGCTGTTTTTATGTTTTATTTTTAATTTTTTAATGTTTTATTATTTATTTTTGAGAGAGAGACAGAGTGCGAGAGGGGGAGGGGCAGAGAGCAAGAGGGAGACAGAATCCGAACAGGCTCCAGGCTCTGAGCTATCAGCACAGAGCCCGACATGGGGCTTGAACTCACAAGCTGTGAGATCATGACCTGAGCCGAAGTCAGACGCTTAACTGACTGAGCCACCCAGGCGCCCCTATTTTGTTTTTTAATCTGTACATTTCTAGGAGTGTCAAATCAAAAAATCAGTGTCAATTCAGCAAAACAGTATGTAACACAGAGCCTCATTCTTCCTGACTGAGCCAAGGTCATGCTGGCTGTCCTGCACACTTCATACTCCTTGCTTCACAAGTCCAGGGGATTTCACCTAAAGACGGACAGGCATGGCTCCCCCAAGGGCAAGTGTGCTGATTTCTGGTATCTGCACACGGTAGTTGTTATTCTTCAGAAGCTGTCTGTCTGTTGTGGGTTCACCTGTGTCCCTCTCCAAAACTGTCCTACCCCTCAATACCTCACACAGTGACCTTATTGGAAAATAAAGCCATTGCAGATGTAATAGTTAAGATGAGGTCACACTGGAGTTGGGTGGGCCCCCAACCAGTATGTTGGGTGTCTTTGGAAGACAGTTGCGCGAGGACACACAGGGAGAATGCCTTGTGAACATGAAGGCAGAGACAGGGTGATGCTTCTACAAGCCAAGGAATGCCGAAGATGCCAGCCGACCACTAGAAGCTAGGGAAGTCAGGTCCAACAGTGTCTGCCCTGCAGCTTTAGAAGGAACCAACCCTACCGACACCTTGATCTTAGACTTCCAGCCTCCAGGACTGTGAGACAACACATCTGTCTCATTTAAGCTGCCCAGTGTATGGTATTTGTTACAGCAGCTTGAGCAGGTGCAGACACCATGTAAGGTAACTTCTGCACATTCAGAGTGTGTTAAGTGCACACAGAGTCTCGACCGTGCCCTGAGGCCACTCTGGAAGTGAAGAGGGCACCAACCTAGGATGACAAGACCTGAGTTTGGGTCCCATGAGCTCAGGACCCTCCTCTGTAATACAGAGTGGGGGATACCTGCTGAGCCAACCCACATGATTCTCAAGAGAATCAAAGAGAGCAATACAGCAAAGTGTCATCTCAAGTACCTGACGCAGCTGACCGGCTCTATTGTGATGTCACCCTATGGTGACTTTTCCAGTTAAAAACTGCTATTTTTTTTAATTTGTGTATTCATTCATTTATTAATTGAATACACATTCATTTAGGTACTACAATGAGCTGCAGCACTGGGGATGCTGAAAAGACCATCCTTTACAGACCTCTTATTTACATGGATAAACATCTTCTGTCGTATCTCCGGAGATCTATTCTGACCACAAAAGTCAGTAAAACACAGGACACAGAGCCAGGCTGAAAGCCAGACTGTGTGTAAGTCTCAAACACACAATGACAGTGATGAGTTGATTCGGTGAAGGACAGATACTCACGGGTGTCACTGATCTGCTTGACTGTAAAAAGGGGAAATATAGAGGGAATTTGAATACCCATCAGCATGTTGACATGTGGATTAAACCTCTCTGTTACCTGGGAAACCTCGGTCTCTTAGGAACAGGTAACACAGAGACAACAATTGTGAGCAGTTACCTTAGTCTCAAGAGATGGGAGAGGTTATTTATCTGAAGTTTGCACTACAAGACTATCGTGGACTGCATGTTTGGGTCCCTTCAACTACATGTTGAAACACAACCCCCAGTGTGTTGGTGTTAGGAGGTGAGGCCACGGGGAGGTGATGAGATCATGAGAGTGGAGCCTCATAAATGAGATTAAGTACCCTTCCAAGAATCACAAGAAGCATGCCTCTCCTCCCTGCTGTCCGCCGTGCAAGGACACGGCGAGAAGTCGGCCGATGGCTCTCACCAGAACCCAACCACGTGGGCACCCTGATCTTGGACCTCCAGCCTCCAGAAGTATAAGAAAAAACTCTGTTGTTTTTAAGCCACCCAGTCTTTAGCACTGAACAGACTGACAGAAATCCTAACCGTCTGTTGTAGCAGCCCGAACAAAGATGGAAATCCTTATGGTACAGTCGTCATGAAGATGCCCTTGTACTCAACCAGTTGGCAAAGCACCCTGAGCCCCAGATGAGGAAATCAGACATGCACAACTACACCCGATGAGAAGTCAAGCCCACTAAGGTTACTGCCACGTTCCACAAGGCACGCACGCCACCTAAATGCCAACGAATATAAAATAGGAGGTCCGCTGGGAACTCCTGAAGGTCAGCTGCGGGGTCATGAAGAGTCATACCGGGAGGAGGGGGGTGACTAAGCAAGGTTAGGAAGGCTTATCTGACAAAGAGGCTGGAGCTGAGATACAAGGATGAGTAAGAGGTAAATAGGAAAATAGGATGCAGTCCCCAACTGCAGGGAACAGTGCACGGAAATACCTCTGGAGACAGAGGAAGTGGAAGAAGCCAGTGTGGCCACAGAAACGAGAGAGTGACTTGAGCAGGCAGCCACATGAGGCACCGCCGGCGAGTGAAGAATGGAGGGGGCGGGGTGATAAAATACGATTGCCGGCCAGATGTTCTCCCTGACGCCTGGTGGATGGAATGATATCCTAACTGGTAAGAAATGAGGGCCATATGTTCTCTTTTGTGTTCTAGCGATGGCATCCGCATAACAGCTGAAATCACAACGGTCTTTCTAAGAAGTGCACTGTTTTAGGCAACGTTTCTTTCCAACTAAAATTTATAAAAATTGTTTTTGAAATGTAATACAACGTCTAATGACTGCACCGGCTTCCTAGAGCCTCAATGTCAATGTCACAACTGCAAAAAAGCAAACATGCTGGGATGTAGACGTGAGGTTTCACAAAACTGCAGTGCATACACACCCATGAAGAGGGGCACACCACAAATCCGTGCACATGCACAAACGGACTTGCACGTTCACACTTACCGGAAGATAAAATGTGCGATATGAAAGCTCCAGGAAACATAATTGTCTTCCAAACTATAGTCAAATAAATGTGTTTTCATTTTCTCAATACCTGATAAAATAGTGATTCGAAGGCTCATATCTTTTTCAACTTTACAAATATTCTAGACGTTTCCATTTCTCTTTAACGACAGCAGTGGAGGAACTCTCTAAACAGAAAGAGTGGAGTGATCACCTCTTTTTTCACAGTGGATATTTGCTCTCAAAAGGGTAGTTACACGTTACAGTCGTGCAGCTTTTCAGAGTCTGCTTTTGTCTGATATCTAGTCCGCGCTCTCAGCATTAGGCCAGGGCTGCCTCTCATGGCACGTCCCACTCAATAGCCTCAGAAACTAAAAGCAAAAATCTGTCACCTCAACCTTTCAGAGCAGCCCTATCTCCTGCCTTCTCCTGAGATAACAGAAAAAGAGGACACTAGAGAACAGAGCCTCCCTCCAGAGATAGGAGGAGGTCAGACCAAGCAGCCAGATAAAAAGGATCGATTCTCCGCAAGCTGGGTCTTCATCGGAAACCGGCTGACTTTTCACATCCAGGTAATTTCTGTGCACAGACCACAACCAGTGTGGGTGATCTCTGAGGTCCCACACCTGAGCCATACACTCGTCTCTTCCCGGAGTCTTTCTATGACTCACCTCTAGAGGGCTTGGCACATGAAATTCGTTGTTATGTGCACACACAGAACATTTCCATTTGGGGAGGCATACCTGTGTGTATAACGAAAGAACTGTAATCGACGGTAACCACGGTCCACGCACCCCTTGACCTGAGCACCATAAGGCACGGAAGAAAAAGCAAATGCAGCGTGGTGGTCCTCTTCCATTGTACATCACCTTTAACGCAACCACGAACTAGACTCTGTTAGGATCCTAAGTGAGTATCTTGCCATTGTGTCCCCAACCATGCAAACTAAAAATAGGATCAGACTACATAAAGTACTAATGACCTTGATCCGACAGCTCAATGTAACAATTAAGGTGCATAGATTTAGATGAATACGCAGAAGATCCACATTTCACTGCAAATGTGAACTAACACAAGACCATTTAATTGTAGCTAGAAAACATTAGAAGCAGTTAAAGAATATTGACTTCTAGAGGTAATGGCAATGCAGAACCCAGAAATAGAAGTCGAGGAGAAGGTTACAGGGCTAGAGATGTTGGATTTATTCCGCCTGCATACTGTGATGAAGAGGAGTGATTCTTCTGTATAATTGAGTTCTTTTTGGCAGTTAAAAATGATAACATTCGGCATTCTTGGCTGTGACTCAGTCTCTTGAACAATGATAAGTGGGACACTCCAAACAGTTCGTTCTATTACGTTCTACCTATTTATGAGTGCAGACAATTATTGATGGCTCCCTACAATTAAAAGAAATACAAAATACAGATTCAGAGAATATCACATTTTGCATGAACCTTAAAGCCTGTCTAACGCAACTCTCTGCATCTCCAGATAAATGCAATGAGACTTAATTCTCACTTCAAATTCTACCTTAAATGACATGGAAATTCTCACTTAAAATGTCCTTTCCTGGAGGGCGCCTCTCACTGGACCTCCCCTCCATGATCCATTCCCCACGGAGCAGCAGGACAGCATGTATAAAGTACCAAAAAAGGTCCTGTCCGTACCCTGCTTACACCCTCCACTGGCTCCGCTCCAACTGGACAAAAACAAGGCTCTTATTTTGGGACCTTATCTTGGGACCAAGGGTCCCTGAACTCAGGCAGGGTCAAGCTCACCTCTGCTAGGGTTCACAGCCTCAGTCTGGAATCCAGGGCTTCCTTCTGTTAATTTCCTGTGTCAATTTGACTGGATGTCCAGATGTTTGGTTAAACATTATTTCTGGGTGTGTTTGTGAGGGTAACCCTGGATGCCATGAGCATTTGGATCAGTAGACAGAGCCAAGAAGCTCTCCCTCCCTGTGTATTGGAGCCTCGACCAATCTGTTGATGGCAAATAAAACAGTTGATGAAAGGGAGGCCCCTCCTCCCTCTGCCACCCTCTCCCCTCCCTTCCTCCTGCCTGTCCAGCTAGGTCTTTCACCCTCAGACTGGGACTTATATCATTAGCAATCCCTGGGTCTCCAGCTTACAGATAACAGATCAGGGAACCTTTCAGCCTCCTGAAGCACATGAGCCAATAGATGATCAGATAGATAGATAGACAGACAGACAGACAGACTGATTTATACATATATAGATAGACATCTCCTATCAATTCCGTTTCCCTGAAGAACACTCTACATCTTAAATACAGGCCCCTGAGTTATTCACAAGCAAAAATCACAGATATTTTGATCCAATATTAAAACTGTTGCTGATATCTTCAAATAATGGGTATTCTCATTTCTACATTATAGTAATTATGAGACCGACCTCTAAATCTGGTTAGTTAAGGTGTTAAAGAGGCGCAGACAGTACCGTAATGCAAATGTGTTATTATAATCTTGTGATCACTGTTTCATTATAATCAGCCTCTTTTGGAACCCTACGTCTTCTATTTTCTGCACTTAAAAACGTTATTCTGGGAAGAGATCCATAGGCTCTGCCAGATTGCCAAGGGGATCTCTGTCAATAAACCATGCGGGAACACCTGTCCCCAGGTAGTCGTGGCCTTATGTCATGCTGCTTGTCCTCATTTTCCATATCCAGCCACTCCCTTCTTGCCCCCAAGCCCACCAATACCTCAGGCTGGGCACTTCCTCTGCCCTCCGCCTGCAGGGAACTACCCTGTGTTCACAGGTCATTCTTTCTCATTTGGGTCTCAGCTCAAGGTCTCCTCCACCTGGAGACCTTTCTGGCCTCTCCCTCTGTCATACTCTGGACCACGGGTCTGCACGCCTTTTCTGTAAGGGACCAGACAGCAAGCATTTTAAGCTTAAAGAGCCATTCCAATCTGCCGTAAGCATCCAACCCTGCCACTGTATTGTGAAAGTAGCCACAGACAGTGTGCAAATGAGTGAGTGTGGCTGCAATCCCATACACTTTGTTTGAAAAAACAGGCTCCAGGCCAGGTTTGAGCCATACCCCAGTGTACTGACCTCTGCTCTATGACCAGAGTATTGAATGTATATTATTGCATATTAAATGCCTCCCCAACTGGAACAAATCCTTCATTTGTGAATGGGGACTTGGGTTCTCCATTGTCTCTTACCCAGTGCTGATAACAGTGCCAGCTGTTCATCAATGAATAAAAACAAGTAAAAAGTGATGATACGCTGACCGCAAGAGAAGAGAAACTTGTGAATAGGATTTTAAAAACATATGTATATTTTTTTCTAGTTTGTTGTAGTGGACCTTCTATGACAATAGAACAGAACATATGTCCAGGGATTCCTCTAGAGAGTTTCTTTCAGAATCTCATTTATCAGAATTCAAAATCTTGCTTTTCAGGGATCCTTGTCCCTAATGTGTATCAAAAGCAACTGAATTGCTGACAATCAGGCAAGTCAAAAATACAGGGCTCTCCACAGCTTTTCCTCTTGTAGTTCTCTCCTTTGTTTAAGGCCAAAATATCAAATGTTAAAACTCACCTGATTTCTATCATTAAAATGTCATATATACTACCCAAAGCAATCTACAGATTTAACACAATCCCTATCAAAATACCAACAGCATTTCTCACAGAACTAGCACAAACAATCCTAAGTTGAATGGAACCACAAAAGACCTTAAATAGCCAAAGCAATCTTGAAAAACGTAAACAAAACTGGAGGTACCATGATTCCAGATATCAAGTTACATTACAAAGCAGCAGTAATTAAAACGGTATAGTACTGGCATAAAAATAGACACATATATCAATTCAAAAGAATGGAAAACCCAGAAATGAACCGATAATTATGTGTTCAATTAATCTTCAACACAAGAAGAATGAATATACAATGTGAAAAAGACAGTCTCCTCAATAAATGGTGCTGGGAAAACTGGACAGCAACATGCAGAAGAAACTGGACCACTTTCTTACACTATACACACACACAAAAAAAAATTTGAAGAGGATTAAAGAACTAAATGTGAGACAGAAAACCATAAAAATCCTTGAAGAGAGCACAAACAGTAACTTCTCTGACATTGACCAGACAAACATTTTTCTGGATATGTCTCTGGAGGCATGGGAAAGAAAAGCAAAAATTAACTATTGGGACTACATCAAAATAAAAAAACTCTTCACAGTGAAGGAAACAATCAACAAAACTAAAAAGCAACCTATGGAATGGGAGAAGATATTTGCAAATGACATATCTGATAAAGGGTTAGCATCCAAAATATATAAAGAACTGATACAACTCCCAAAAGACATCCAAAAAACAAATAATCCAATTAAAAATGGGCAGAATACATGAACAGACATTTCCCCAAAGAACATACCCAGATGGCCGACATATGAAAAGATGCTCAACATCAGTTATCAGGGAAATGCAAATCGAAACTACAATGAGATACCAACTCACACCTGTCAGCATGGCTAAAATCAACAATACAAGAAACAACAGGTGTTGGGAAGGATGTGAAGAAAAAGGAACCCTCGTGCACTGCTGGTGAGAACACAAACTGGTGTAGCCACTCTGGAGAACAGTGTGGAGTTTCCTCAAAAAAATAAAAACTAGATCTACCCTATGATCCAGGATTTGCACTACAAACACAAAAAGAAAAAAAAAACAGAATTCAAAGAGATACATGCACCCTTATGTTTATTGCAGCATTATTTACCATAGTCAAATTACGGAAACAGCCCCAATGTCCAATGACAGATGAATGGATAAAGAAGTGGTTTATATACACAACGGAATATTATTCAGACAAAAAGAAAGGAATCTTGTCATTTGCAATGACATGGATGGAGCTAGAGAGTATTAATGCTAAGCTAAGCAAAATAAGTCAGAGAAAGCAAATACCCTATGATTGCACTCATATGTGGAATTTAAGAAATAAAACAAATGAGCAAAGGAAAAAGACAGAGAGAGAGAGAGACAAAGAGAGACAAAGCAATGGAGACTTAACTCTAGATAACAAACAGATGGTTACCAGAAGGGACATGGGTGAGGCGATGGGTGAAATAAGTGAAGTGAATTAAAGAGCACACTTACCATGATGAAAAAAATAAAATAATTTTAAAAATTTCATTTAGGGCCTGTTTGATCCACCACTATTCAGCATGGATTTTCAAAAAGACATTTAGTTTGTTCACCAATGAAAACATCCACAGAATTATACCCATTTCTTCATTCAAGTGGGTAGTTGTTTCATATAACCACAGTTCTTAGTTATATAGTTATTAGAAGTTAATAAAGTGAGTACTATCTTCAAACTTATATATAATATATATATATGTATTATATATATATATATATATATATGTGTGAGAGAGCAAGTGCAAGGTGGGGAGAGGGGTGGGAGAGAGAGAGAGAGAGAGAGAGAGAGAGAGAGAGAGAGAATCATAAGCAGACTCCATGCTCAGTGCAGAGCCCAACGTGGAGCTTGATCCCCCTGGGATCATGACCTGAGCCAAATTCAACAAAGTCAGAAACTCAACCAACTGAGCCACCCAGGTACCCCTGAAACTATATTTTAACATGTACATTCAATTCCCTATAAGTTAAAGATGTTTTATAATGATCTGTTAAATAGTAAAATGCAATCTTACTAAAATATAGCATGATAAATAATCTTATATGTAGGAAATTTCTCCATCAAATATTATCCATCAATAGTAATATCTTACATTTTGCATGGTTAATAATTTAACAACAATATTTATCTCATTTGATGTTTACAAAAACCCTGGGACATAATAGAGGCAAGATTATTATGTCTACCTCACAGATAGGAAAATTAAGACTCCATTAGGTAGTTGCCTTTAGTAGTTTATAAAACAAGAGCTGGTCAGAACCCAGGTCTGCTGGACCCTAATATAGCATTCTTCCTCCATCAACAGTACTTCCCCAGGGATCACTGAATGTAGGGGAATCAAGGAAAAGATTCAGCACCAAGTAATTGATACCGTTGGAAAGCTCAGAGAACTCCTGGGGGTTCCCTCCAGGGGTTCCATCAAACATTCACAATTACCAGTGCAGAGTAGAATGGATTGCACAGGGGAAATAGCAGAATATCTGAGTAAATAATAGAAAAATATCAAGAACATCCCCAAATATTCCAAATATTTCCAAATTGAACAATATACACTACTGAATAACCCATGAGTCAAGGAACGGATCACAGAAAAATTACTAAATACAACACTTCAGTATTTGTGGAACACACCTAAATGAATACTCAGAGGGAAATTTACAGGATTAAATGCTGATTTAACAGAAGAAGAAAAGTCTCAATCAATTATCCAAACTTCCCTTAGAGACTAGAAACAAAAGGGCAAATTAAATCCAAAAGAATTACAAGGGAGCAAATAGTTAAGAGTGGACATAAATGAAATAGAAAAGCAATAAAGAAAAGTCAATGAAACCAAGAGCTGGTTCCTTGAAAAATTCAATAAAATAAATGGACTTGTAGCCCGATTGACAAGGAGGTGGGAGGGGAAGAGGGAGGGAAGGAAAACACATATTACCTATACCAGTAATGAAAAGGGAGACATTAGTACAGATCCTATAAACATTAAAATGATAACAAGATAGTATTACAAATGGTGTTATACCAATAAATTCAACAACATACACGAAATGGAAAAATTCCTTGGAAGACAAACTACCAACAGTCACTCAAATAGAAATATCCTAAAAAAATCCAAAATCTATTAAAGAAATTGAAATCTTAGAACAAATAAAACTCTGGGCCCAGTTGATTTCACTGTCAAATTCCTCTAAACACAATAAATAAATAATAATTTTACATATTGTTCAAAAAATACAAGAAGAGAAAACACTTCCTAACTCATTATATGAAACCAGAATTATTCTGACACCAAAATCAAAGACATTACAAAAAAATAAATAAATAAAGCAAAACAGAACAATGGACTATAAGCATGGTTATATAAACCTTTACCAAAATACTACCCAATAGGATTCAGCAATATATTAAAAAAGAAAAATACATCATGACCAAATGATATTTATCCCAAGAATGAAAGATTGGTTTGATATTTGAAAATCAATCAATATAATTACCACAGCCACAGACTAAATCTGAAATAAAAATGATTATCTTAATAAATGTGAAAAATACATTGACCAATATTGACATCTACTGATTATAAACTCTCTGAAAACTAGGACTATAAGAGAACTTATTCTATTGTGTTCCTTTCCTTTCTGTTATACGCTTTTGTTCAAAGGAGTCACAGATCCAACCAGACTCAAGAGATAGAGACATAAACCCCACCTCTTGATGACAGGACTGTTAAAGAATTTCCAACAACTGAAAAAAATCACCATAGACCATCTTCTGGCAACAAACTGGAATTTCTTTCACACGCAAAATCCACCCCACTCTCCTCTGGAGACCCGACCTCTAGATAACAAATTTTGATTAAAAGAATAAGACAAAATTGGTGCTCATTGACTTCACCTCTGAGGCTGGGTCAAGAAGGTACTAAAGTTTTCATCTTGTTCACCGGTACATGTAGGCTCCAAGCCCTGAGCTGCCCCAGAAGAACCCAGCTCTCCTAAGGCCGCCATGCTGTCAGGACGTCCCAGCCACATGGACAGGTCACATCAGGCACATTAGTGAAGCAGAAACAAGCCAGCTCAACAATGTCCTGTCTGAATTCAAACTCACAGAATCCATAAGCATATAAAATGTTGTTGTTTGAGGTCACTAAATTTGGAGATATTTATTAGACAGCAGTAGATATCTGGAAAAATTTGTAACTGGAACATTACTACTGCTTTGCCTAAACTACCCTGTTTTCTAGAACAAAAAAAACAAGTAGTTCTTCCCACCAATACAAAGTTTGCCAATTTATGTTAAAGACATTCAAGATTTCCAAAAAGTTTAAATGCATAAACATTTAACTTATCTAAACATGTGTTTAGATAAACATAAACGTCTCTTGCACTACCTGAAATTTCTAAATAAATTTTTACAACTTTATCTTGAAAACCCATGAAGGGTACAGAGAATTGCTTTTCAATTTGAACCACATACCTCTCCAGATCCTGATCTGTTCCCTTAATACTGAATGCCATGTCAATCACAGATCTATCATGACATATTGATCACAATTAGTGATCCATAAAAAGGACTCATTCCTGTTTCTACTACAGTATGTGCATTTCCAAGAAGTCAATTATTGAGGAATACTATCAAATATTTCAAAATTATATGACAATATTTTAATGCACTAGTAAGCCCCAAAAGTATAATCCATAATTTTGATCAACTATAAACAGGTAATTATCTGTGCCCTACTACATCAAAATACTAAAGACAGAAGACACATAAGTAAACTACAAGCATAAGTATAAAACTTTATTGTAAGGAAAGAATTTCTCGTTGACCATCTGGCACATTGCTTTTCTTTCCTGTAAAAACTCTTCCCAAATCCTCCCAAATATTTTCTTAATCACACGAGAGTCTTCAAAGACAGTAAGAATTGGCCCTATATTGGTGAACTCATCTGCAATGCTGTCATTTGCTTTCTACCCAAGATCTGCACATCGTCTTTATGCCAATGTCTTTTTCATTCGAGGTTGAGAATGCTATGGGGTCTTTGTTTTCCTTTTGAAGTATATAAGATTCTCCCAGGTTTCTATAAAAGAGACACTTGGTGACAATCAGGCAGCTTGCTTTAAAATTCTTTAATCAGCTCAGAGAGTTAATGAAGCACTTGGTGACCCCATGCCTATCCTTAAAGTAGGCATGCTATGCATATACCATTAACATAAATCCTGTTTTCTTCAAAAATGAATACTGGTAAGAAAAAAAGTATTCAGGTGTCTTAATTAACTCGTCCCAATGCTGCCATCTGAAAACAAGAATATCACTGGTGGTTAATTCTCTGAGATTGGAGAGCAATTCAGCTTAAATCTAGATAGGTCTTAGAGTAGTATACATAAAACGTGGTAAACATATATGCACTCACAGGTGTGGGCACAGTTTCAAAATATTAACCAGAGAACTATTATCCCTCCGCCCTTTCAGGTAGACAAAGAGGTTGAGATTTATTGCCAAGAAGAAAGACAAAAAGCATAACATTGAATTTTCCGCTGCGATTGTCACGTTCTGCTGGATTCCCTGTCCTCCGGCATCTTCACTTAGGGTTACCTTGCAGTGAGCCCTAAAATCTTCTCTTTCTAGAGCTGCACTGGAACTGCTCCCAAACCCCAGTTACTTTATTAGGCATCTATTTAGCAAATATTGACTGAGTGCCTACTTAGTGCCAGGCACTATTCCAGGCATTGAGGATACAGAAATAGACAAAACAGACAAGTTGCCTGCCATTTTAAAATTCACAGTCTGGATCAGGAATACAGACAACAAATAAGAAAGCATTTAAAGTGTCAGATGGTGGTGGGGCGCCTGGTGGCTCAGTCAGTTAAGTGTCCGACTTCAGCTCAGGTCATGATCTCATAGTTTGTGAGTTCGAGCCCCTCATCAGGCTCTGTGTGGACAGCTCGGAACCTGAAGCCTGCTTCTGGTTCTGTGTCTCCCTTTCTCGGTTCCTCCCCTGCTCGCACTCGGTCTCTCTCTTTCTCAAAAACAAATAAATATTTAAAAAGATAAATAAATAAAGTGTCAGATGGTGAAAGGTGATGTGGAGAAATATAAAGGAGAAAAGCAGGATGGAGGGTAAGGTACAACTTTAAATAGAAGAGTCATGGGAGGTCTCCCTGAAAGGGTAACATTTGAGCAACAGTGTGAAGGCGATGAGAGAGGGACCCATGTGGACATCAAGGAAAAGAATTGGCTAAGAAACAAAGGCAGCCTGTGCAAAGGCCCTGAGGCAGAAAAAAAAGTCCGGGTTCTTAAAGGACCAGCAAGGACCCCAGGGTGGCTGGAGGAAAATGAGGAAGGGGGAAACGTAGGAGGCAAGGCCAGAGACTCAGAGCTGACCACATCCTGCAAGGCCTTGCAGGCTATTGTAAGGAATCTGTCTCTCACTCTAAGTGAGACAGGAAGGCATTAAAACCTTGTGAGCAGAACATGACATGACCTGAGGGGAAGGCAGGACGAGGGCGGAAGCAAGAAACTAGAAGGCCACCATCTGGGAAAGAAAGGATGAGTGGGTTGAGCAAAGACAATGGGTGCCAATGGAAAGAAGAGGGACAGGTTCCCTATATAATCTGGGGTGGGGCTGGTACCATGCGCTGTCCTATTGGACATGGAGGGGAGGCCCGGAAGCAAAAGAGGAATCACCAAGTCCAAGGCTTTGCGGCCTACAGACACTTGGAAAGACAGGATTTCCTTTCTGGGATCAGAAGAAAGGCAGATAAACGGTTGAAAGGGGGAAGACCAGAAATTTATTAGGGCAGCTTTCAAGTAATTTTCTCTGTCAACCATCATTTCTCTTACAGAAGAGAGGTGTGTGGAGGCAGGGGGGGTGTGGGGGAGACTTGACATAAAATTTCATTGAAGGTAGTTTATTTAATAAAAGGGCCACACTCCTCATCTTTCCAAACACGCTACACAAAAGACCTGGCCAGAGAAAAACAAAACAAAACAAAACACTGTTTAGACAAATAATGGGTTGAAACAAATTTTCTCCCGGTGAGACCAGAGCAAACACTCGGGTAGTGAGATTTTGGTGGTGGTGGTGGTGGTGGTGGTGTTGTTGTTGTTGTTGTTGTTGTCTTCATCTTAAAGTTATATCCCAAGAAATCACTATTAGAGGGAGCATCCCGATTTCCCCAAACGAGCAACGTTACAATGTTCTCCGTGCATGACGTACGTGTAACCTGCAAAGGTACACGTCCACGTGAGCGGCTGCGCGCGCGTGCGCAGGCATAAAGGAAAAGCCGTGGCGCGCACGCACCCTTCATGACTGAGAGTCGGAGTATTTTCTAAGAGTGAGCAGGTGCACTGTCCGTAATCTCCCATTCGTGTGTCACAGCAGAGTCAGGGACAGCGGCACATCAGTGATGACACAGCTGTTTTCTTTATGAAGGAGATTAATGATATTCCCTTTCCTGCCCAGTAGAGGCAAAGGCGATTTAAAAGATGAAACTCACACCTACTGACCCTCATCCATTTTTCTATCAGTCACCTAAAGCTTACCGAGTTTAATGGCCTGTGACACACTAAGAGTGTGGGAAAGTTATGGGACACAATCAATACTGCTGTCCTCCCTTTCCACCTGTCGCCGACTAGATAACTTATAAATTTCTCTCAATATACCATAGGCTCTTCTTCCTCCGAGGGCTCAAATGACAAAAAGAGAAAATGCTTACCACTGTCAGGTTTTATGCGGCCATAACTAACTGCCCAATCAATAAGCAACTTTAAAAGTGGCCTGTTTAAAGAAACGGCTCGTGGCAGTAAGGTGTCCTATTATGCAGAACTTCAGACTCTGCCTGGAATTCTATGAATCAGATATGAGGCCACGGGCTGCTTTATTCCTAAATTGAAAGCAGCCAAAGTCACTGGAGGCAATCTATAAAGTCTTAGTCCTATCGCAGAGAGTGCCTTCAAAATGACCTAGTCAGATAGCTGCTGTTCCCTGTAGTACGGTGAACAGAGGAAATAATGAACCACTGCCCCCATTAAACATTTTGATAAATTCCTGGTTTAATAGGCTACTTCACCAGATTAATCTTACCTGAATTCAGTCTTCCTCCAAAGTTAGCCGGAACCCTCAGTGAATGGTAACCAAATGGTGAGAAACTATTTTTTTTCATCCCATTAAGCATGAAAGAGATCTGTTAGCAACACCTACGTATAGCATAACACTTTCCAGAGTAGAACGGTTGTTGGCCTTTGTTCCACTGAGAGAAATCCATCCATTTCTGTATCTGGTAAAGCCTTTGCCATGGCCACCTCTCTTGGAAGCTGCCATGTTTTAATTGAAATCTATAGTAGACTATAGATTAGTAGACTATGAGCTAAATAGACTATAAGCTCACCATGGACAGGGACTTGCCATATTCATTTTTGCCTGCTTCACAGAAGCCAGGAAAATTTCTTCGTGTATGATATACATTGAGGAAACATTTGCTAACTTGAGTTGAAACATCTACTGTGAGTCCTGGATGAGCAGTGTGTTAGTCAGGGTTCTCCAGAGAAACGAAACCAATAGCATATACATAGATACAGAGGAGAGAAAACTCATTGTAGGAATTGGGTCCCGTGATTGTGAATGCCGACAAATCCCAAGATCTGCCGTCTGCCAGCCGGAGGCACAGAAAAACAGTGGTGTAACATAATCTTGAGTCCGAAGGCCTGAGAATCTGGGGGGGCTGGCGGCTTAAGTGCCAGGCTGAGTCTGAAAGCCCAGGAACCAGGAATGCTCAAGTCCAAGGCTAGGAGAAAATCAGTATCTCCCCTAAGGCAGAGAGAGTGAATTCACTCTTCCTCTGCTTTCCCATTCTATTTGGGCCCTCAGTGGATGGGCTGATGTCCACCCACAATGGTGAGGGGCCCCTTCTTTACTCAGTCTACTGATTCATGCCAATCACTCTGGAAACGCCTTCATGGGCACACCCGAGAATAATGACCTAGCTTACCCGGGCATCCCTTAGCCCCATCAGTGATGCGTAAAATTAACCGTCACAAGTGAGTATTGAAAATACTGAAAGAAATAAGTTTTTCTACATTATAAATATCACTTCTGCACCAATGGTGTTCTCTTTCTAACAGCACAAACTCAGCAGTGATGGTTTCATCCAGGGAGTTCCACAGCTTGGTGTATTATTTGTGCTTGGATTACAGACCACAAGAGACCCCTGCCATCTCAGGGATACCGACCCCCAATCATTTAATAAAGGGCGGGGTGGGCTTTTTATTGCCAGGAAAACTGACCCAAAGGACTTACATCTTTTATATTTTCAAAGGAACTAGTATGTCCTCACTAACTCCTTTTCAACACAGTCAGGAATGCTCTTGTATGTAAAAATACTAATTACTATGCACATGAGTACCCACAGCATGCTGACCAGCAAATGAACCCAAACTAGGGCCCCTTAAAAACCCACACAGAAAGGCTGCTTGATTTTTGTGTCTTTCTTCCTTAAAAGATCTCCGCGAAGGAGTCAGTACAGAATGTTACTTCAACAGCACCACACAGGAACACACAATACTTCTGAAAAAAATTTTTTCAAAAAAAAAAAAAAAAAAAAAAACTAGTTCCTTCCAACACAGGCTTTCATCTTTTTGGTACATGCTGTGACTTCTTCAATTACCAGGAAGAAAGTAGATTTCATAGTAAGGTAATGCCCTGGAGGTGTATTTTTCTCTTCAGAAACTAATAAGGGCACTTAGCCCCTTGAGCAACCGTGAGGCAAATAGAACCATCATTGCAGGGAACTTTTTAGAGCCATTTATGTTCTATTTTGAGCAGAGAAGATTCCTAAATATTTTGAAGTCACTAATAGTCCCAGGTAGGAACTTCTTAGTATTCTTTTAAAACCTGTCATGCCAGCAGAGAGGATCTCTACCCCAATGTGCTGGTCTCCCAGCCTCCTGCCCTCCGCACCAGCTCCCTTTGGCCCTTCTCCAGGGCCAGGACCAGCGGCTGCCATCAGGGTTCATATCAAACAGGGGACAGGCTCTGCCTCCAGAACAAAGAAGACCAGAGAGACTGCTGCTAACGAGGTCAGTGAACAGTGCGGGCAAGCACGTAGCTCGGCCATCCTGGGCTGTGGGCTTCATCCTCACGGAGAGCTGGAGTAAAATCCACTCACTCAGCATCCCGGAGCCCAGGCCTCCACTGGGCTGGTGGCCAAGAATGAGCAACAGCACCCAGGACAGGTGCAAGTTCATGAATGAGAAAACTTATTATGTAATGGGCTTCAGTAATGGCCACCTATGTACCTCGTTATGAAATAAGGATTTAAGAATCCCAAGGAAGAGGAGAGTGGGTCTAACATCTCCCCCTCAGCCAGGGAGAGGGACTGCAAAGTGGGTACTACCTGCTCACTGTGGCCCATCCCCCAGCCTCTTGGGTCTCTAGGTTGTGTGAACACGAGCTCAAAGTGCACTGCAGCCATGAGCTGCATGGTCATTCCTCCTTCACCACCACTGGCTTGCCGACTTGGCTTCTGCTTGTACTTGAACCAGCCGGAGTGCCGAGGGCTTCTCTGTTGCCACTGAAACCATCCAGCGGCGCTGTGGGCATAAGCGGGCATCTGAGCCCCACAGCCCCCTTCCTGGATTAGGAACAAAGAAGGAGAACAGGGGCCAAACTTCGCCCCATTGAAAGGACTTGACCAGGAATTCGCACACATCGCTTCTGCACGTCAGCCCGCTGTCAGAACTTGGGCTGGACCGCCTGACCCTGGTGTCTCAGGGTGCTTTCCTGTCGTAGCCCTGGAAGTCCATGTCCCAAGATCCCCCTCAGACCAGGGCAAAGCTGGACGCCGGGCCACCCCGAGGAGGAGCCCCACGACTAAGGAAAGAAAAGGAGAAGAGACGCGGGGACCACTCAACAGTCCCTGCCCCATGTCTTCTAACTTCCCGTCTACATCTCTCTCCCCCTCTTGTTTCCCTTTGTTAAAATGAATCCTATTCGATGTACTGATAGACAGCCTTCCCTCTCTATCTCACGGTTCCATACCACCACGCTGTCCTTCCCAGAACAGGAGAACCCTGGGGGGGCAGACGCAGGGTCACTTCTTCTACCCATGCTCCACACCTTACCAGGCATGGACAGGGGGGCATACCGACGGTGCTACATATGCGCCCACATGCACATGACGACAAAGGGCGTGTGTCACGGCATTCAGAGCGCGTACCTCAGGTTTGGGACAGACAAGTGATTTCCAACCTCTTCCCGTGCTTCCTCTGATGTTCCATTACTTCCACCATTAGGAAGAGCTGTCATTTTCAGAACATTTGTAAGTTGAACGGTAGCTTGTAGTAAGGGGAAAGTTGCCTTCATTTCCATTGCTCAGTCGATAGTAGGAATGCCGGCAACACCCACTGTGAATCCTTCCATTCACGCCAGATATTTGGTTGACGTTTCCAGGTTCGCGTAACCACACGGGTAGTTGTTACTAGTTCCGGTCTATAGGGAAAAAGCTGAGGTTTTGGAAGCTGAATGCTGTAATGCCAGGTAACTCCTCCAAAGTCTAAGCCATCATTCCTAACATTCGTTAGTGCTTAAAATGGGCCGAGTTATGCTCTGTAAAGTTCACATATTGCAATTCACTTAAGGCTCATGACAGGCCCCTGAGTCAAGCACTCATAGGACCCCTGAGACATGGGCTACACAGACGGGGGGGTAACTTGCCCACAGTCATGTAACCTGCCAGGCGATCCTCTCCGCTACGCTAGTTTCTTCTCCTAACCCTGCCTAAATGAACGTAGGGCCTTCCTGCTGAAGCACACGTGGAATTATGTGTTATTTGCTAAAAAGACATACTACAATCACAGAGATCTTTTATCTTCTTCCAGACCACAGGTGAGCTGCAAATCCAAATGGAGTAGAAAGCAGGTTAGGCAAAGCACAGGAGAGCCCTTCTACCATTGCCAATGTCATTCAAGAGACAGCTGTCCCGTTAGGACCGCAGTCACCTGCAAGGGCAACTGACCCCCCCCCCCCGCTCCCCCGCCATCAACTAACTTGCAAAACGACCGTTTGTGTTTTGAATTCATATATCTTTAGCTATGCAAACCAACGCATGCCCCCTATTGTCCCGATGGTCTAAAGTTTTCTGGAATATCCAACCTATTCCAAACACGAGTCTACAAATTTCTTGTCTCTTGGGTTGGCTGGGAGGATTGAAAGTCAGTACCAACTTTTGGAAGGCTCAGTGCATTTTGCATTTAACGCTTTCAAATGTAAATGTCATGCATATTCCTTAGAGTCGATGCCAATAAAACTTGACCACGAGAAACACTTTGTGCATTCCATCAGTGGAAAAACTCCTGCCGGAGATTGGCTTTTTCAGAAGCTCAAGAGCTTAAAAGGTCCTTGTTGGGGGGTGGTCATTGGGTCCAGTCCCAGCTTTGAGGCCATCACAGCCCGGGGTGCTCTGTGCTCTGCACACACGCACCTCCAAGCTCGGATCAAACGGAGAAACTCATTTTTGCTGCAAAAATAAGGTTTCAGCAATGCCTGTCAGGTAGAAGCTCGAGAAGAACAGGTCCTGCTGCTTGGTTGAGAGGAGGAAACACTTGCTGAAGGTCAGCAGAGCAAGAAGCTGCAAGCTCAGCCCAATGAAAGAGGCAAATCTCACGGGGCACTTGGACAGCACGGCCTGGAGGGAGGTACAACTGCCGCGACAGCACACGGCTGGCCCCAAAGTGCGACCACGTGGTGACTGTTCAAAGTGCCTCAGGGACTCTGAAGCTTTCTTTTAGTTTCAGACTCGTGTTTACCTTTTCGTGGCTTCAAACATACTGCGTAATGATCTGATATTTGAAAGCGTGCCAACCCCCAAGAGGAGGAGAACCACCGAGGTAATCCAGTAATTCCCTTTCACAGACAGGGCACCCAGAACCTTCTGACAGGTTGTCTCGAGTCATCTCTCTAGTAGGGAAAATCTGACGGGTATTTCATTCAAAGCCCCTCTTCGTCCACTTTGTAACATGTAAGAAACCCAGGCGATACAGATACCAACAGGGCCCCAACCAGACAGCAAGAAACTGGGTGATGCTCAGGGTGCTGTAACCAAGTACCACACACTGGGGCGGTGGGGGGGGACTTCTTGAGCCTGGAAGTGTAAGGTCAGGGTGCCAGCATAGTCGGGCTCCGGTGAGGCCCCTCTTCCTGGCCTTTATCTCGCTGTGATCTCGCATGGTGGAAGGGGCCAGAGAGAGCTCCCTGGGAGTGATTTATCAGGGCACTAACCTCATTCGTGAGGCTAAGTACCCTCGTGGGGTACTTACGAGGTACCCACGAGGCTAACCACCCTCGTGACCTAAGTACTTCCCAGTGTCCTACTCTTAACACCATCACTCTGAGGATTAGGACTTCAACGTACGAATTTGTAGGGAACACAAACGTTCCATCCCTAACAAGAAGCTACACCAACATAGAGCCGCGCCTACAGATTTGCTCTCAGAAAGAATTTGCCGGCCCCCATTCCTTAACGCCCAGTTGCTGACACCTCCCACAAACCCGCTCCTTTCCTGTGGAGGGAATCTCTGCGTGACATGGGTCTGGACACCACCGGGTCTCAACTCTCATGCCGTAGTCTGAGGCCCA
>NW_024412412.1:5636446-5659035 GCF_014898765.1 Herpailurus yagouaroundi
TTGCTCACCAACAGTGAGGGCAGGGGAGGGCCCTGAGGAAAACCACTGCCATTCCCACCATTCACCTGCAGTATCACCCACTGTAAGGGACACTGACTGGGAGCTGGAGGGGAAGCTGGACACCACCCTACATGGACTCCTTGTCCTTCCCCTCACCCCTCATGCCCTACCCCAGCCCTCTCACTGGAGACCTGGCTCCTTGCTCATCCTTTGATGCCTTCCCCTGCTCCAACCCCCGGGCCCTGGATGGCAGACCAACCTTCTCTACCGCACCACACTTGCTGGAAGCCCATCCTATGCAATTATACGTAAAATGCATGAGCCAATCGACCTGTACCTGAAAACCCTACTCCCTGGGGCCCCATGAGGAGGGCGCAGTAGGGTGAGATTTCCCCATCTCAGCGGCACATGTGGGTTCTTTCTACATCACAGAGCACTGCAGTGGTGCAGGGATATGCACCAACAGACTCTCATAACTTTGTGTATTCCTAAGTTAAACTGGCTTTGATGGACTCAGTCCCGGCTCCAGAACTGCCCAATATACATGTTTTATGGAGGACGGCTCCATGCCTCCCCTCCAGATTTCCAAACAACCATTTGGAATGCAGAAATGTAGGAAGTATTTTACACTGTTAGTCTTCTTTAATCTCACTGATCCCACAAACATACTGAGTGTTCGGTAGGTACTAGGTACTGTAAAAAGACATTGTCAAGGGCTCATATTTGTCAGGGAACCGAACAGGTGGAGAATGACAATTTCAGTGTAAGGGTGGTCAGGCAGGAACAATAAACCACTCCAGAAGGCAGTGGTTAATAGAGTGCAGGTCATCAAATTGACCAGAGTTAACCTCAAAGATGAAGGATGGGGAAGGGTCCGCAGGCTAGAGGAACAGAGTAAGCAAAGCCCAGATGCACACAGCAGCCAAGCATTCAGGGATACAGAAAGTGGTCCTGTGTCTGTAGTAGAAGCCGGCATGGAGGGCAGAGCAAGGCGACCAGGGAAAGAAGGCTTTGAGTGTCTCATTTAGGATTCTGGACTTTACCTAAGGTCTGATGGCAGTTGAGGGCCATCAGGAGATTTTACGCAGGGAAGGGATGTGATCTGATTGGCATTTTAGAAAGACAGCTCTTGGAGCAGTTTGAAGAATGGATTGGCATAGGAAGAAACTGGTCTGAGAGTCTAGATAAATCAGGGAATCTGCAGGATCAGCCACCGTCCTGCACACACCCTGAAATGTGTCTTGAATTGATTCTTCAAATTTCCACAAAAGTATAACAACCTAGTGAAAATTACAGCATCTGTATCCACCAGTTTAAACTCCATTATTATAACCATGCAGGGCAAAGCATGTTACTATTTCAAACAAAGTGGTTGCCATTGATACACAAGGCAGGTCATTGCACTCACTGATTGGAGATGCTCAAGGTTGCAATGACACATTTACAAAGGCAGCAACATGGCATTTAATCAGAATGATGGTCCTTCCTTTTTCTCAGGAACCTTGTTCCTCCTGCTTCTAAAGTGCCCCCGGTGCTAATAGTCTTGGTGATCCTGATAGCTCATGGGAAATGTATTTCTGGTTCAAGTGCTTAAATATTACTCTGGTTGCTTTATTTTTTCCTTTTTTTTTTCTGAGCAATTGAAATTTATTGTGGTGAATGATAAATGTCGCATTTTCTCTAACTTATGCCTACGATATTTGCAATCCTTTCCATGGCCACCCTTCCACTCACTTACCTCTAAGTAGAGTTGACATTTGTGACTCTTCTCTGGGTCCACTATACCACCCCCTTCTGTGAAGCCTCCCTGCCCCACTCTTCCTCCCTGAGATTTGAGGGGGTCTGACCCCCCCCCCCAGATGTAGAGTGGTAAATCCATGACCCAGGCCCAGCCAATGGGTATACTATGCCCCTAGACACAGTGGTTGTTCAGGGACAGGCAGCTGATCAAACCCAGACTGACAAGAGTCACCTCTGGGATTATTGGAGATACCAAGAAATTTTGTAGGAGAATTTAACACTAAACAATTATGCAAGCAAAATCCACACCCAAATCTACTTAGTTGAATTCGCTACCACACCACATCCCCAGGAAAACATATGCCTCTCCCCCTTCAGAGTCCTGGAGAACTAAATACATCAACACACCCAGTGACTACATACGGCAGGAAGCACAACAGAGATGGGCAGGATTGTGCAGGAGAACCAGGGAAGCACCCAGAGGCAAGAGGACTTCCCAGGCAATCAGGGTTCAGGAAAGGTTTCACCAAGGAGATCTTGGGTTTCAAAGGCTAAAGAAGGCTAGTAGGTGGAGAAGTATTGGAGGAGCAATGCAAACAGAGGCCTGCTGAGCAAAGAAAGGAAGGCATAAAGGGGAGCCTGGGTGGCTCAGTCAGTTAAGCATCTGATTTCTGCTCAGGTCATGATCTCATAGTTCGTGAGTTTGAGCCCTACGTCGGGCTCGCTGCTCTCAGTGCACAGCCTGCTTCAGATCCCCTGCCTCCCTCTCTCTCTATTCCTCCCCTGCTTGCATGCATGCTCTCTCTTTCTCTCTCAAAAATAATAACTAAAGAAAGACAGGAAGGTGTGAAGAAGAACAGCATGTCCTAAGTATGGTACATTGTCTAACAAGATTCCTGCCTGGGGGTGTGGGGTGAACAAGTGGAGTGAGGCTATGAGAAGGCATAAGTGCAGGCTGCAGGAGGTCTTAAATGCTCACAATCCTTAGCAAGATAGACCAATAGGTTCCAAAGCAAAGGCTGGTATAATCAAGTCTGTCTCCTCCCCAAAAGAGCTTATAGTTTGGAAGAAACATCTAGGAGCATGGTCCAGAAGGAAGGATGTACAATCCCAGCCACCTAGGTCAAGTGACACGGCTGGTGGATGGGGCTCCCGGCCACCAGCTCGCACCTATCATTTACGAAGACGACCCTTTGAGCAGGTGGGACTCAGAACAAGGAGTAGAAAGTAGTGGACTGACCAGTTCAGAAGCTTTTCTGATGGTTCCGGGAATGCCGGTAAGGCCCTGGGCAAGGCAGTGGACATGGAAACGAGGGAGGCCACATCTCCTCCCTTGCTGCCAGAGGCTGGGCCCCAACATGCTCTGGGCCCTGAGAGCCTCTGAAGGTGTAGCTGGTGTCTACCACCTGCTCCGTCTCTTGATTTCCTCTGCAGATTTCAAACAGAAAGTCATTCCTTCGGGAAATGACGTTGGGAATCCTTCACCTTCTGAAGATGAGCAGTGCTCTCTTTTACCATTTTAGTTTTGTTTGTTAGTCATTTGCTAAGAGTCTACCCCTCTCCTAGGCCCACACAAAGATGTACTTCCACCATTTATAATTCCTTTGTTTTTTTTTTTTTTTTGATTAGCCAAATTTGAAAACCCTGACAAAAGGATATAAATATATACCAAAAAAAAGCAGAAGTTTCCAGAACCCTAAGAGCTCTATGATAACCCATGCCATGACATAAAGCCTTGATTTAATCATAGTCATTGTGGTACTGCATCTTGAATCCAATGAGTAGATTTAGATATCAGTATTGGATATAAAATCATTTAACATGGTCTGACAGCCCCATGCCTCAGCAACTAATTAATTTTATTACAACCCACCTATCAATAAGCACAGGACTAATGCTAACAGATGATGACACCACCCCTCCACGGCCAGTGATGTGTCACTACGAAGACTGCCAGGACGCCTCGTCTGCCCGCAGCGCCGTCTACACTGCAGTCAACAGAAGCGCCCAGTGAGGCAAGAAGAGCCACAGCTGGAGTCTAGTCCTCTCTCTGGACCCATCTGCTTTGGCAGCTGATTTCTGCCCATCTAATCCCCCCCCCCACCTACCCCCCATATGTTCAATCGCTTGAGACCTTCGCTTCCCTCCCCAGCAATCTGAATTTTACTACAGCGCAGCTCAGAGGGGAACGAAAACAGGAAGTATCCTACACACTCAGGCATCGGAACTAAGGCTCTCTCTTGCCCCCACCCTCCTGAAGTCGATGTGAGTGCAGGCGGTGCTGAGCAAGGGAGGGACTCCAAGGCAGGCAGCGAGAGGAAAGGGGAGTCCAGTTTGCACGTGATGGAACTGGAGGAGTCAGGGCAAGCGTGGCAGAGAAACGAGGCTCACATACCCAGAGAACATGCCACCATCCCATTGGCAAGGAATCTGGAGGGCTTTTGGATTTACAGAGTGGTCAGACCCTGGGCTCACATGATGCTGCAGAGACGGAATTTCTCAGGGGAGCACTGAATCAGAAAGCGAGTCCTAGTTTCCGCCCACAGTCAAAGCAGTGCAAACACATGAGACCTTCAAAACCACAGCCGTGGCCTCTGAACTTGAACTGGTAGGCCGGGCAGCACTTTGGCTGTTAAAATAATCACATGGGGCAGAGCAAGGGGTGCAGCGTCACCAGGGCCCGAGAAGCAGGTTTCACCCTAGCTCCTGAGGCCTTTTTGGAGCGTGAGTCTCTCCACTTTCAACTCCCCATGGGCCAATATGTTCCTCAGGGGCTGGACAACCTGACCTCCCTCCACCCGCTCCCACCTCCAGTGCTACGACACCAGACCCAGCGCATGACACGGGGCTCTACAAGCACCTTAATAAGTCGTGTTGTTTAAAAACCAAAAATTGCAGTCACCGTTGTGTAAGGGGGGGGGGGGGGCAGGATTAGCAGAAGGAGAGAAAATGCATTTTTGCAGAGATGAATGATTGATTACAAACCATTATGAGCTTTCCAGTTCGGTCCATGCATTGTTGAGCCCACGAGGTAGCTGAAACAGTTCCACAATGCCTTGGAAATACCCACAATGCGACCAAACTAAAGGAAAGCTTACCATGAGAGACCTGATTTTAAATGTCAACAGTTGAGGAAAAACGACCAAATTGGCAAATGATTCAGATGAAGGAGGACTTCTGCAAAGACTCTGAAGGAGACCTGTAAATCTGAGAGAGGCTCTGTTATATCCAATATCATTTCTAAATCCCTGACTTCACTTCCCTTTATAGATGCGCATCACACCATACATTCTTAACACGATCAGCTGTGACTGCAGGTGTTGTGCCAAACGTGGCACGAGCAAAGAGAAGGAAGTTTCAGAAATAAGTAGACAGAGCTAGAAGAGAATTTGAGGGCGCACGCAGATGCGAGGTGTTGTGAGAATGGGAAGAGAGGCTGGGATACAATATGCTGTGAACTCTCAGAGCCCGGCGTACTTGCATAGAATCCTGGAGACGGACAGAATCAGGTAGAGAACTTGCCCTGTACCGACGACCAACCAGTCACACCCAATGCCCCAGAAAGCCAAGCCAAGGTGAGCTGGCTGTTTGAAGGTGGAAAAGGATGAGGAGCTGCTATCAGCCTCAAGCCCCAGAAAGGAAAATGTTCAACTTGCCCGGAGGAGGTTGGCACTTTTCTCCCCCCTCCAGAACTTCTACAGGAAGTTACCTTTTCCCACTCTTGGTTTATATGGTTCAGGTGCGGCTAACCCTCTCCTTCACACCAGGAATGAGTACATGACCCAGGCCTAGCCAAAGGGAGCACTGGTTTCCTGAGCCATGAGGACTGGTCCAGAAACGGATAGGAGGCCCCACCCTACCAAGGGGAAACTTCTCTGGGACATCTCCAGAGTCATGTGGAAGAGCCACCACCTTTCTCCTGAGCTCAATTTTGGGACAATGTAGACTCCTATTACTGAGAAACCATGTGGGGAAGGCATGCCTGAAAATAAAGGTAACCCACAGGAAAGAAAACCTGAAAGCAAGTCCCATCCTGATCATGTTTATTTGCTCTACAAGATCCCGGCACGCCTATGGACAGCTGTACCCCTAATTGCCTAATCATGTGTGGCCATGAATTCTCTGAACGTGTGATCATTTGAATCAGGATTCTTTCATTTACAGTAAAACCGTCCTGCTAACCTAAGGACATTCAGCCTGTGGATGTCCATAATTAAAAAGCACATCTACAAGACAAAGTAAGTCCAGGGGCGCCTGGGTGGCACAGTCGGTTAAGCGTCCGACTTCAGCCAGGTCATGATCTCGCGGTCCGTGAGTTCCAGCCCCGCGTCGGGCTCTGGGCTGATGGCTCAGAGCCTGGAGCCTGTTTCCGATTCTGTGTCTCCCTCTCTCTCTGCCCCTCCCCTGTTCATGCTCTGTCTCTCTCTGTCCCAAAAATAAATAAACATTGAAAAAAAAATTAAATAAATAAATAAATAAATAAATAAATAAATAAAATAAAATAAAAAAAAAAGACAAAGTAAGTCCATAAGCAGAAGTAGGAATCTAGAGGAAAGACCACCTAATATATTGATGGACACACATAAAAAAATTCTCAGTATGCTTATGGAAAGAAGCAAACATGAGAGGTTTGGAAATAGAGAAAGGAAAACTGTTCCAGGTTCTAAGGAAGAGAGAACAAATTACTTAGAAATTAACCTATATTGTATTGACAGTGAAAACTCAATTTCTCGAATATAATGTGGTAGCTGAGCCTGGTGGCTGAGTCAAAGGTGCTGTGCTAGGAAGATGGGGAGTTTCTGAAGAGCTTGGCCAGGGTCCCATTCATCTGAGGACCCTCATCTCCAATATTTAGCACACGGCTATTACCCACTTCAGGATGATCCTCTCTTCCTTTCTGAAAAAATACCTTCAACCATTTTCCAAGTTCTTGTGTGGCCCTGGGCTGATTCTCCACTGTCCATTCCTAATAGAGGGATCATACCTCCTTCCCTGATGCTACAGTCCCGATAAGAATCCAATCTTCTTCTTGATAGTTGACGCATTATTGACATCACTAGCTACTTCAGTTTGAGTTCCCAGAGAAACTGAAAAACTTAAAAGACAAGATATTCACTTGTCCTCTCCTCCCCAGCACATTCTCAGTGGATATTCACTCCTTTGCTTTAAACAGCAATAAAATCTTCTGCCAGGTCAGATCAAAATTCCAGCACCATATGATTCTGTTTGAAATGACAGTCAGTCACCTGTGTAAAAAACTCACAACAGGACACGTTCACGAGGAGTTTTTTTGTTGTTGTTGCTCTCTTTGTTTCTACTGAAAAATATGAGATAAATATGATTTTTTTAGGGAATTAGTTCTGAGAGATGTTAACTCTTAAAGAAATATTTTTAGTTATTAAGAGTACTGCAAACGACCAGTACAGCATGGAACCCTGAACACGTTTCTCCTAAATCCCACTAAAGGACAGCAAACAGATATCAAATGCACACTAATTCACAGCGGTGAAACAACAGAAGAGATTGCAGCAATAACAGTATGAAAGTTGAAAAGCTGCCTGACCTTGCAGACCAGGACACCTGAGCTTATCTGTGGGGGCTATTCAGAATGGTTCACACTGCCTCTGATGTGGAGGTGGCAGCATGGCTAAGATCAAGCAGATGGGCTGAAAGTCAGCCTAAGGAGCTGGGGCACCCTACCCTCCCTCAAGTCTGGGAAGACTAGAACTTTATTTTGTACAACATATGCAACAGTAGCTGTGTGTTAGCAGATCAAGTGGGTTTCCCATGCCAGAAACAGAGGGTTGAGGGGAAAGCTGCAAACTGAACTCTGAAAACCCTCCTGCCCCTCACATCACTGACCTCCAGGCTCATGTGCCCTGCAGGATGCTACAGGGTATCTCCCTCCAGAAACTAAGAGCCCAGAAGATACCTACAAATACAAAACAATTAGGAAGACCAGAGGAACCATCTATCATAACTACCTTGAAGTGCTGTCAGGTTATAAAACCCTGCCACACTCAGATACTGTAGTCAGTTCTTCAATACCACACTCTAGAAAAAGATTATCACATCTAAGAAAACCTTTAACACAAAAGTACAAAAAAAAAAAAAAAAACACCACCAAGGTCTTAGAAGCAGCATTTGTGAAATCATAAAATCACAACAGAAGAGATTTCCATTCTATTATAGTGTAGCTCATACCAGACCCACCCCTGTCGTAGAAACAACTGTAAAATCAGTGAAATTTTTTTAAATCATTCTTAAAGGCACAGAGTGATGTCTTGAGGGGCCAAAGACAAGGAAACAAGAGAACATATTCAGGCCATACAAACACTCTTCTTCCCTCTTCCTCTGAAATACATGTCAGTGCAGAAGCACCACAGGAGAGGCTGAGAAACCAGGCAGAGGGTGGCAGCTGAGGTCTTATAGGAGTCTCAGAGATGGGAAAACAAAGACTGGAGCTCAAAGTTACCAAAAGAGCCAGGATTTTAGTGAGGAAGGTCTTGGTGGGGGAAAGGAGACTTATAGCAAATTACTTACAATATTCCTCTAGACTTAAAAAGCTAGGCAAAAAGCAGAAACCAAAAAGACTAAAAAGAAAAATGGCAGGTCAGAAGCCTTTTATGTTGAACTCCTGCAGTTTAAGGCCAGCCAAGGAAGACCAGCCCTGGCAAACACCCCAGGTTGTGCTCTAGGAGTAGGGTCACAGAGCAAGAGAGCACATCTCACAAGGATCAAAACCTTTTCCACTTAACTCAGCCCCTGACTGGGTCAAGGGAGCTCCGCCTCCTCCAAATGCCTGCCAGAAGGAAACTAACACCTTCCTGGAGCAAAATCACATCATCCAGAGACTTCTTCATCTTTGTACATGCAATGTCTTGCATTCCATAAAAATTATTGAAAGTCAAGAAAAAGTAAATAAGAGAAGCACACAGATATTAGATATGGATTTTTAAATAATTGTGATGAATGTCTTTGATGAAATACATGACAAGAAGAATGTTGCCAGAGAACAGAAATGTAGTCTTTAAAAAATGAAATAAAAATTCTACTAATGAAATGTAGTAGCTAAAATAAAGAATCAAGCAGAAAAGTTGAAGAGCAGAAAAGACCCAGTAGGTGAGAACAGTAGTGAAAAAGTAGATCCGAATAAAATACCCTCATCGAGTACAGAAATAATAAAAGATGAAAGACATAAAGACCTAAATGTGAGACCTGAAACCATAAAAATCCTAGAAGAGAATACCAGCAGTAACTTCTCTGACATTGGCTGTACCAGCTTTTTTCTAGCTGTGTCTCCTGAAGCAAGGGAAACAAAAGCAAAATTACAATGTTGAGACTACATCAGAATGAAAGGTTTCTGCACAATGAAGGAAACAATCAGCAAAACTAAAAGGCAACCTACAGAATGGGAGAAGATATTTGCAAATTACATATCCAATAAAGGGTTAGTATCCAAAATATATAAAGAACTTATACTCAACACCTAGGCGTGGCTGGGTGACTCAGTCAGTTAAGTGTCTGACTCTTGGTTTCAGCTCAGGTCATGATCTCACAGTTCAGGAGTTCAAGCCCTGCATAGGGCTTTGTGCTGACAGTGTGGAGCCTGCTTGGGCTTCTCTCTCCCCCCCTCTTCCTCTGCCCCTCCCCACCTCTCTCTCTCTCTCTCTCTCTCTCTCTCTCTCTCTCAAAATAAATAAACTTTTAAAAAATCAACACCCACAAAACAAATAATCCACTTAAAATGCAGAAGACACGAACAGACATTTCTCCAAATAAAACATCCAGATGGCTAACAGACATGTGAAAAGATGCTCGACCTCACACATCATCAGGAAATTCAAATCAAAACTATACTGAGATATTACCTCACACCAGTCAGAATGGCTAAAATCAAAAACACAACAAACAACAGGTGTTGGTGAGGATGGGGAGAAAAAGAAATCTTTGTACACTGTTGGTGGGATGCCAACTGGTGCAGCAACTGTGGAAAGCAGTATGGAGGTTCCTCAAAAATTTAAAGTAGAATTACCCTATGATCCAGCAATTCCACTACTGGACATTTATGCAAAGAATACAAAAACACTAATTCAAAGGGATACAGGCACCCCTGTGTTTATAGCATCATTCTTTATAATAGCCAAGCTATGGAAGCATCCCATGTCAATCAACTGATGAATGGATAAAGAAGATGTGGTGTATATGTACAATGGAATATTATTCAGCAGTAAAAAAGAATGAAATCTTGCCATTTGCTATGACATGGATAGAGCTGGAGAGTATAAGGCTAAGTGAAATAAGTCAGTCAGAGAAAGATAAATACCATATGACTTCACTCACGTGTGGAATTTAAGAAACAAAACAAAGGAGCAAAGGGGGAAAAAAGAGAGAGACAAACCAAGAAATAGACTCTTAACTCCAGAGAACAAACTGATGGTTACCAGAGGGAGGTGGGGGGGATGGATGAAATAGGTGATGGGGATTAAGGAGTCCACTTGTCACAATGAACACCAGGTGATGTATGGACATGTTGAATCACTGTATTGTACACCTAAAATTAACATAGCACTTATGTTAACTAACTGGAATTAAAAATAATTTTTAATGAAAAATATTTTCATTCAGAGCATAATTTTTAGTATACCTTAAAAGGTCAAGGGGCACCTGGGTGGCTCAGTTGGTTAGGCATCCGACTTCAGCGCAGGTCATGATCTCACAGTTTGTGAGTTCAAGCCCTGTGCCTGGCTTTGTGCTGACAGCTCAGAGCCTGGAGCCTGCTTTGGATTCTGTGCTCTGTCTCTCTCTGCCTCAATCCCACTTACGTGTGTGATCGCTCACTCTCTCTCTCTCTCTCTTGCTCTCAAAAAAGTATGTAAACATTAAAAAAAAAATTTAAAGGTAAAGAATGCATATTTTAATTTCTAAAACAATCACAAGATAATAAATGCATGTAAAATAGCTAATTGAGAAAGGAAATGGATGAATAAAATGTGTATTGTTATTATTGCTAATTCACATTGCCATTCATAACCACAGAAAGTCTTAGAAATTGGAGACATGTGGTGTTCTTGGATGACTCAGTCAGTTAAGCATCTGACTCTTGGTTTCAACTCAGGTCATGATCTCATGGCTTTGTGGGTTCAAGCTTCAAGTTGGGGTCTGTGCTGACGATGTGGAGCCTGCTTGGGATTCTCTCTCTCTCCTCTCTCTCTGCCCCTCCCTCATTTGAGCTGTCTCTGTCTCTCTCAAAATAAATTAATTAATTAAAAAAAATTTTTTTGCTAAAGAAATTGGAGGTATATATAAAACATCTGTGACATACGGGTGAAGATGTGACAAAAATCAGGTTTCCAAATTCAAAACAATTTTAATAGGAAAAATAAATTAAAAAGAGATGGAACAAATGTAATACAGATATTGTAGATTTAAACCCCCCAAAAAAATAAACAATTACAAGTAAATGAGCCTAAGTAGGAATAACAATAAACATAAAAGTACCAAATTATCCAATTAAAGGAAAAAAGATTAATGGACTATACTTCATTTTTTAGTAGAAGATATTTTAAAAACTAAATTATGCTTACATATTAAAATATAGAAAATTTAAGAACATGGAGTTTTTGGAGGTAAAACAATTGAAAACAATATATCATCTGAATATTAACCAAAAAAGAGCAGAGATAACTATACTAGTATCAAACAAATTAGATTTTAAGACAAGAAACATTAATAAAAATAAAGATATTTCAAGATTATAAAAGAGTTAATCTCCCAGAGATAAAATCATTTTTAATTTAACTATAATTAAACAACATAGCTCAAAAGCTGAAAAAAATTAAAATCCATGAATAGACTAGAGATTTTAATGATCCCCTTTCAGTAAATGATAGAAAAGTCAAACAAAAGGTGACAGACATGAACTATTTAACAACACAATTAACAAATTTGGCCTAATCTACATATATTTAACATTGTACTTAGTAACTGCAGATTACACATACATTTAGAATGCACAGAGAACATTTGCCAAAGCTGATTATATAATGAGTCATAAAATAAGATTCAGTAAACAGCAAGGGACTGAATGATAGAGAACCTGTTCTTTGACTATAGTGAAATTAGCCTGGACATCATGAGCAAATAGATAACTGAACAAATTCACAAATGTTTCAGATAATCAATTTTTTCTATATGGCCCATGGATTAAAGAAAAAATTTACAACACAAATTAGAAAATATTTTAAACCTAATGATATCAAAAATAAAATATTTCAGAACTAGAATGCAGAATGCAGCTGAAGTCACTGTGAAATCTATTGCCTTAAAATGTATATTTGATGAAAGAGGAAAGCTGAAAAATCAGTGATCTAAGTATTTCTCAAAAGAAATTAAAAGGACCGAAAGTTAAACAGAAATATATTAGAAGAAAGAAAATAAGAAAAATAAAATCATAATAAAATAATTTCATAGTTGAGAAAAATCACAAAACCAAGAACCAAATTTTTGAAAAGACCAAAAAAGTGAAAGACCCTGGTAATTTGATCAAAATTAAGAAAGAAATAAGTAATTACATATACCAGGAATGAAAAGATAGATATCACTTAGGATCTTAGAGACATTAAAAAATTTTTGAAAAGAGGATATTATAAACAATTTCATGTCATTAAATTAGAAAAAAAATTGTAATCAACTAATTCCTTCAACACACACACACACACACACACACAGGAAAACAAATAATCCAATTTTAAACAGGTAGAGGACATGAACAGACACTTTCCAAAGAAGATATACATGTGGCCATTTCATGTGGCCAACAGACACATGAAAAAATGCTCCACATCACTCATCAACAGGGAAATACAAATCAAAACCCCAATGAGATATCACCTCAAGGTTGTCAGAATGGCTAGAATCAAAAACACAAGAAATAACCTGTGCTGGTGAGGACGTGGGGGAAAAAAGGAACCCTAGTGTACTATTGATGGGAATGCAAACTGGGGCAGCCACTCTAGAAAACAGTATGGAAATTCCTCATAAACTAAAAATACAAACACCCTCAATCCCAGCAATTCCACTCCTGGGTATTTGTCCGAAGAAGATGCAAACACTAATTTGAAAAGATATATGCACCCTAATGTTTATTGCAGCATTATTTACAATTGCCAAGATACAGAAGCAACCCAAGTACCCAATGATAGATGAATGGATCAAGATGTTATACACACACACACACACACACACACACACACACACACAGGAATGTTAGGCAGTCATAAAAAATAATAAGATCTTGCCATTTACAACAACATGGATGGACCTGGGGGGTATTATGTTATCTGAAATCAGTCAGAGAAAGACAAATACCACTTGATTTCACTTACATGTGGAGTCAAAAAAAAAAAGAAGAAAGCGGAAATAGACCAGGAAATACAGAGAACAAACTGAGGGTTGGCAGAGGGAGAAGGGTGGAGAATGGGAAAATGGGTGAAGGAGAGTGCAAGATACAGGCTTCCAGTTGCAGAATGAATAAGTCACAGGGGTGAAAGGCACGGCGTGGTCAATGGCACTGTAACAGCGTTGTATGTGACAGATGGTGGCTACACTTGTACCAAGCATAGCGTAACACAGAGTTGTCAGATCACTACACCGCATACTTCTAGCTAATGAGAACATTGTGTGCCAAGTATACATCAATTTAAAAATTAAATTAAAAAGTGGACTAATTCCTTGAATGATACAAATTGCCAAAACTGATACAGAAGAAAAAAAGTCAATTATATTATGTATTTCAATAATTTAAATTTAAAACCTCCCCCCAACAGAAAATTGCAGACCCAGGAGCCTCACCAGTTTACTCTTTTAAGCATTTAAGGAAGAAATGACACCAATCTTATTTTACAGAGGATTTTTTTTTAATTTTTTTCAACGTTTATTTATTTTTGGGACAGAGAGAGACAGAGCATGAACGGGGGAGGGGCAGAGAGAGAGGGAGACACAGAATCGGAAACAGGCTCCAGGCTCTGAGCCATCAGCCCAGAGCCCGACGCGGGGCTCGAACTCACGGACCGCGAGATCGTGACCTGGCTGAAGTCGGACGCTTAACCGACTGCGCCACCCAGGCGCCCCGTACAGAAGATTTTTTTTAAAGGAAAGAGTTGAGAAGCTCTTTTTTTTTTTTATTTTTTTCTGATGTTTATTTTTGAGAGAGAAAGAGAGACAGAGTGTGAGCAGGGGAGGAGCAGAGAGGGAGACGCAGAATCTGAGGCAGGCTCCACGCTCTGAGCGGTAAGCACAGAGACCAACGTGGGGCTCGAACTCACAAACCGAGAGATCATGACCTAAGCCAAAGTTGGAGGCGAACCACCTGAGCCATCCAGGTGCTCCGAGAAGCCAACTCTTTTGATGAGACCAACATAACCTGGATTCTGTAACCTATTAAGGACTTCGCAAGAAAGAAAAATTACAGGCCAGTAATTCTCAGGTGCAAAATAATAAAGTAATAGTGAATCAAAGCCAGCAGTTTATAATAATGGTAATACATAACAATGAAGTTGCGTTTTTCCAGGAAGGCAAGATTGCGCTAAGATTAGAAAATGAGCAAAGACATTCTCCAGATTAACAGAATAAAGGATGAAACCACCATCATAGGTGGACTTTACCATCCCTCTATCAGCAATGGAGATACCGAAATCTACAAGATCCAGCAGGCAGAAAATCAGAAAGGCCATAGTTAACAACACCACCAATCAACTGGAGATCATGGACAGCTCTAGGCTACTTCACCTAAGAGCAGAATATATGTTTTTCAGAAGCTCCCATGGAACATTCACCAAGACAGACCACATTCTGGGCCATGGTACACACCTTAACGAAACGAACAGATAAAGCAGAGAAGGAAATAATCAGCACACGAGTGCTACAGGTGAACATGGCCACGACACCCATTCTACAGCTGCAGACACATTTGAAAACCACTGTTCTCTAGAAATCATTAATAGTTGTCGAATAACCCATTGCAGTTCCTTCCCCGGGACAGTTTTACCTCCACCAGAAACGACCGCCTCTATTTGATTACAGGACAGCTCTGCCCACCTTCCTACCACCACCATGCAATTGCTTTTTAAATAATTTTAATTGCTAGAGCATGTGGTTTGGAGTCAGAAGTCTGCGAGGAAATCACACATCCTCCCCAAATTTAAGATTTCTCATCAGTAAAAGAGAGATGCCCGTGTCTGACCCATTGTATCACAAGCAAACTATGAAGCACTGTGCAAAAAATTATCATTTTACCCTTCCAAAACTTAAATGGACCAATTAATGGTGAAAGATACTGGTTTTCATCCAGGATACAATCTCCTTAATAAGGATTATTTTTATCTATTTTACATATGGAAATTAAGTGGTTCCATTCTCAGAGTGAAAATTGGATGCATAAAGAGGATATGAATGAGAACAAGTAAATGAAGCCAGTAATGATGCCCCTAAGTCATTTAAGACCTTAAATCATCTCTCCCTGCAAAACAAAGCCACTCTCCCCACCTCCACATTCAGCACCTTAATTGCTTTAACAGCTTCTACTTCCCTTGTGTAGACAGGCAGCAGCACAGAGAGGCTGTGATAAGCAGTGAAGAGGCCAGCCTCCAGAACTAGACCAATCTGGTCTGAACTGCTACCCGCTACATACTTTTTTCCAAAAGTGAGGACTTTAAAACTTACCTCACTTACCAGCATCATCAGAAGTCCAATTATTTCATGACAGACCTAGATTCTCAGGAGAGAAAGTAAGGTGGTTTAGATAAGGGAGATTCTACCGAATTGAAAAAAGGTTTTTGAGGCAACAGCCATCAAGACGATCTGAATGTAGATTCTACATTTGCAACGAAGCTTGCATATAAACTGACCTGAGCAATGGTGTTTGATAGGTTTTCCAAGTGATTCATGACTAAGTAATTGTTTACAACTGCTTGGCTAGAACTGAAGATTAGGAGGATACAATATCCACTTCATTACCGGTTGCCTAAGTAGAATTTCCTTTAGGCAGTGTCCCTAGGTGATGATGAATTTACCAGATCCTGGGGAAGGGCCTTCCATGGTGGGTACCATACCAAGTCCATCCAATGACTTTCTTGTCCATCCAATGGATGGACCTTACCATATCTATCCAATGACTTTTCTTTTTGAGAACAACATCCTTTCCACTCCATGTTGTCTTGGTGGGTATTCACCATCACAGTCTCACACACACACACACACACACACACACACACACACCCACCCCACGCCACCAATGTAGGAATATGCAGTCTTGTCAGGAGCTCCATCTCCCTGGCAAAGATGAACACATGATTTCAGCAGGCCGATGAGAATCTCTTTTGGAATCTGCTTTATAGACTCTAGGAGAAAGAGGAGCTTTCTCTTCCTCCTGGAGCAAGTTTGGGTCAATAGTCACCTTTCCCATCACAAAGAGGCAACATGCCTAAAAGTGAAGCCAACATATAAAAGAAACAGAGCCAACGTGAGGAGAGAAGGAGATAGAGCCCCAATGGTATTGTTTGAGCCCCTGGAACAAGTCACATCTAAAACTCATCACGTATCCCCCCTACACCATACTTAGTTTCATGAGCAAACATATTACCTTTTCTACGTAAGCTACTTGAATGTCTCTCACCTCTAACCAAAAGAGTCTAATGAGTGTACTCAATGAATCAAACATTTTCCAGAATGTTCACTGCCTCTCAAAAGACTTCCATTCCTCCCATCTATTTAGTTGTGCCCCCAAAACACATCTTGACCAAAATGTTTGGAATATCTATACAAAGATATGGCTAGAGTCTCTCATTGTTAGTTTTGTTTTTAATTTTTTTCATAGTGATTTATTTTTGAGAGAGAGAGAGAAACAGAGTGTAAGTAGGGGAGGGGCAGAGAGAGAGGGAGACACAGAATCCGAAGCAGGCTCCAGGCTCTGAGCTGTCAGAACAGATTTGCACGTGGGGCTCGAACCCATGAACCGTGAGATCATGACCTGAGCTGAAGTCGGACACTTAATGGACTGATTCACCCAGGTGCCCCACTCTCATTGTTAGTTTTTAGGGGGTATTTTCCCTTCAAGTTAGGGTTATTTTGATGGCAGCGTAACTTTGTATCTCCTCACATAGAGGTTTTTGAGTTTTGTGTGTGTGTGTTTTTACTGTGAATACACCACACCACAGAAACACAGAAACATTAAACAGCAATAGCAAATTTAAAATTTTCAGGTGGATTGTTGCTTAAAAATCATTCAAACACAGCAGAAGGAATATCGCCATTTCAATAAGTCTTAGAATTCATTTCTCAACATGTGTAACAAATGCATTCAGATGCAGGAATAGCTCTTTTCCACTCCCTGAAGTTTTATACTAAAAAAAAAAAAGAACTCCCAGTGGATCTCACAACCATTCTATTACAGAGAAATTAGGACTCCCAGAAAACAAATCAAAACATTGAATTGGACTTTGATTCAATTAAGCTATAGCTCAAAGGAGACTGATACCCGAGATGCATAACTGATCTTGATTTGCCAGTTTAACCATCTTTGCAACTATTTGTGTACATTGTAAAAAAATATTTCATTTGTTTTAGAAATGTGGCATCTCCTTGTGGCAAAAATAAATGAACAACACTGAAACTTACAGAATAGGAAGTGTAACTGTCTACCCCTGTTCATTTTACCTCCACTATAATGGCTGGATTCACATCAACGTCCTCAAGCACCTTCCTTTTAATTCAGTCACCCAGCTGCTGATCATACACAACAGAAAGATTCTGTTCAGAAGGTGCCTCTGATTTAACAAACATAAAGGAAGTCCAAAACCGGAGGAAAACTCAGTTACGACATCAACACGTTCCGCACAACCAAAGCCAAGAATCCTGTAAGAATGAATGTAGGGGGGTTTTGACAATCAGACAGCTTTGCAGCGTCCTTTGGGGTGGTTTCCTGTGACAATGACGTGTGTCCTGTTCGGTGGGGCGCCTGGGCGGCTCAGTTGCTTCAGCGTCTGACTCGATGTCAGCTCGGGTCATGATCTCACACTTTGTGAGATAGAGCCCTGCATCAAGCTCTGCACTGGCAGCCTGGAGCCTGCTTGGGATTCACATTCATTCTCTCTCTCTCTCTCAAAAGAAATAAATAAAACACTTTTAAAGAAGGAAAAGAAATAGGTAAGTGGATTTTTGCTCCGTCAGTCTCTAGGGGAAAGAATGGGAAGGGTCAGTTTAGCGTTCCTAACAAAGTCTCCGCGTGACGGAGGGGTGGCCTTGATGATGTAGAACTAGGAGGACAGTCACAAAAGCCTCATTCTGCGTGACCGTCCGCTCCTATCAAAACGGTGATCCACGGGGCACCTGGGTGGCTCAGTCAGTTAGGCATCCGACTTCGGCTCAGGTCATGATCTCACGTCCATGAGTTAGAGCCCCGCGTCGGGCTCTGTGCAGACAGCTCGGAGCCTGGAGCCTGCTTTGGATTCTATGTCTCCCTCTGTCTCTGCCCCTCCCCTGCTCATGATTTGTCTCTGTCTCAAAAATAAATAAACATTAAAAAAATTTTTAAAAAAAACAAAACTGTGATCCAGACCGTGCCTTGAACCAGAGCAAGAGCATGCAAAGGAAGGTGGGGGCCCACGTGAGCCCCACAGGCAGTGAAGCCGTCTACTGAGTTAGAAAAACCCACGTGAAGGCAGGAAAACAATTTGCAGACATGTGTGCTGAAGGAAGAGGTTGCCTCTCGTTGGAACTTCGCTTACTGAACTTAACGAGTCCCAGAAAAACAGCCATCTGGGCACCGGGAGGTATTCGACACGCACGGAAAGCACGTCGACGGCAGCCACTCCTGGCACCTTGTGAGCCACTCCCATCCCACGTCTCTTCAGGCAGCCCACGCGAGATGACGCGGGGGCCACCGACTCGGCCTTTCCCATGGTTTGTCCGTGGCAGGGCCATGGGTCCTGACAAGAAATGGAGCCCCGAGCCGCCCTCCTCCCACCCCTTCCACGGCAGCATTAACACGTGCACGTTTCCATTTTGTAGCCTCAGTTGACCCCAGCAAAACAGCACGCAGGCATCCGTGCATGTTACAGAATTTCAAGGGGACACGTTTATTTTTTTTCCAATATATGAAATTTATTGTCAAATTGGTTTCCATACAACACCCAGTGCTCATCCCAAAAGGTGCCCTCTTCAATTCCCATCACCCACCCTCCCCTCCCTCCCACCCCCCATCAACCCTCAGTTTGTTCTCAGTTTTTAAGAGTCTCTTATGCTTTGGCTCTCTCCCACTCTAACCTCTTTTTTTTTTTTTCTTTTTCCTTCCCCTCCTCCATGGGTTTCTGTTAAGTTTCTCAGGATCCACATAAGAGTGAAAACATATGGTATCTGTCTTTCTCTGTATGACTTATTTCACTTAGCATCACACTCTCCAGTTCCATCCACGTTGCTCAGATATCACCTCACGCCAGTCAGAGTGGCCAAAATGAACAAATCAGGAGACTATAGATGCTGGGGAGGATGTGGAGAAACGGGAACCCTCTTGCACCGTTGGTGGGAATGCAAACTGGTGCAGCCACTCTGGAAAACAGTGTGGAGGTTCCTCAAAAAATTAAAAATAGACCTACCCTATGACCCAGCAATAGCACTGCCAGGAATTTACCCAAGGGATACAGGAGTACTGATGCATAGGGGCACTTGTACCCCAATGTTTCTAGCAGCACTCTCAACAATAGCCAAATTATGGAAAGAGCCTAAATGTCCATCAACTGATGAATGGATAAGAAATTGTGGTTTATATACACAATGGAGTACTACATGGCAATGAGAAAGGTGACACATGTTTAAAGATGCCTCAGTAGCCCAAGTACTGAGACAGCCACACCTCCGCCATTTGTGCAGAGCTGTGCTACCCCAAATGAAAGGTCTCCGTCGATCGTGCTGTCTATCGAGGGGGCCCAACCTGCCGATGACAGCAGGCAACTGAGGAGAGACTTGGGGGTGTGCTATGGATACCTGTGTATACATCGTTCCGTGCCACAACATTTTTATGTTCTTCCCTTCTTCGCACACCAAACACGGTATCTGGCAATTGATTTCGAGAAAATAAATGTGAAGGCGAAGATGGCTAACCGAATCCCAGGGAGTTCCCAGGAGCCCATCCACCATACTGGTTATGTGTGATGTTACCACAACTGCTCCCAGAAGAATACGGGATGCAGAATTGTTTTCTAGCCAAGTCTGCAGTGAACAGGGTTTCCTGGGGCACCTGCGTGGCTCAGTGGGTTAAGTGACTCGATTTCAGCTCAGGTCATGATCCCACAGTTCGTGAGATTGAGCCCCGGGTCAGCCTCTGTGCTGACAGAATGCAGCCTAATTGGGATTCTTTCTCTCTCTCTCTCTTAAAGTAAATAAATGTTTTGGGGTGCCTGGCTGGCTCAGTCGGTTAAGCATCTGACTTCGGCTCAGGTCACGATCTCACGGTTCATGAGTTCGAGCCCCGCGTCGAGCTCTATGCTGACAGCTCAGATCCTGGAGCCTGCTTCGGACTCTGTGTCTCCCCCTCTCTCTGCCCCTTCCCCAGCTCACACTCTGTCTAGGTCTCAAAAAGAAATAAACATTAAAAAAATTCTAATAAGTAAATGTTTTTTAAAACATGTTTCTTTTATGCTTATTTTCTGGCTCCCTGGCACTTTGCCTGGCAGGTCTGACGACAGAAATTGTCTTTTTCCTTTCCTGAAACGTTTCCTGTTTCATTTATTTTTTTTTTTAACTTTTGCACCGACAACCACAGCATGTGATACAGTTCCCGACTGAAAAACATCATTTATGAATCTAGAGAGAGACCATGAATCTTGGCAGAAGTTGAACAGCCTGATGGTTCACTGTTCCTATAAGGACATGTCTGCACGCAAACCTCAGACCCAAAGAAGCCTCGTATCTGTGTTGCTCTCAGGACAATGAATACAGCAGAGAGGAAAACAAAGTTACTGACACCTGGGTCTAAGGGAAGTACTTTAGCCATCAAGCTTGCGACATCCAACTAGGTTACTATACCTCGTTTACATTCAGAATAAGATTATTCAATTTCATATTCTTTGTGTATTTGTATGCTATCTTTATTAATATATATACGGTAAAGATGGATGTTTCTGTGCTGCCTGTTGATTACTTGAAGCACCAGCTACCTTTTCTAGAATCTGTATGAGGGCCTGAGCTACCAAAACTGAAAGAGGCAGCGTCTGTCTGACGTGAATCAGATTCAGGAGGCCCGCATAGCTCAGACTTCAGCCTGGCCTGGCTTAGAGCTCAGACTGGGCACCAGGGCCATGATTTGGAGTCAAAATAACTTGTGTTCAACTCTGATCTCCGAGGTTCATTAGTTGTTGAACCTTTCCTAAGTCACGTGGTCTTTCCAAGCCAACTTTTCTCACCTGTTAAGCTGGAGACAATAGTTATCCTACAGGGTTTTGAAGTTCACGAAAGGCAAGTGGGATCACCGTGTGAGACCACGTGTTCCTAAGCGTCGGCACACCCGAGGAGGGGTAGTGGGGGTCTCTGTTCTGGCTAAGGCTGGAGAGGAAAATAGGGGGAGATAAAAGGAAGACAAGGGAATGGACTTGAGATTGGATGGGCACCACCACCCAAAGCCTGGAGAGGCCACTGGTCCCACACCCCCAGTCTCCATGGGGCACGGCCAGGAGACGCTGACAGATAATACTGAGCTCGTACGAGGATGTGACACTGTCACAGAGGCACGTGCACAACCATCCAGGCCAGAATGCCTGCCTCGAAAGACGTGCCGGCCAGGGACGTTCCTCTAGGGGCAAAACAGAAGAGTGTGAACAAATCTGTGTCCACTCATGAGACAAATAGAGGATGCCTGCTTTTGCTCCTTCCTCTGTGTGGACAGGTGAGTCCAATGAGTCACGGGGAGGTAGATATTAAAACCGATATCTTATTTGTATGCACAAACTGGTAGGGCTTTGAGGAAATCAAAGTTGCAGTTACGTATGAGATATGCAGGCCACAATTACAATTTACAAGTTCTTCCTACCCTCTCCCAAGCGTCTTCCCTCGGCCCCAGGGCAAGCAGTTCCCCAATGCAGTTAGCACCGGGGTACTCAACCCTTCCGAAGGCTCAAGGAAATGTTCACCACGGCCTGGAACATTCCCTACGTGAGTGCTCTCCAATTCTGCCACCATATGGGCTATGAGTCTAATACATCTGGGACAACTCCAGGATTATGGACTCTAATGGCTGGGGAAAAAAAAGCACACTCTCCAAGTTCTCAGGCAACACTGACAAGAGGGAAGTTTACGAATGAGAACTCAGGGTATAAAACAGATGCTGTGCCCGGACTCGTGACCATAAATCCAAAATCATTCAGACTAACTCCGCACGTTCTAATGTGACGGTTGAGAAAGTACGGTCACTGTGTCCAAGAGATGCTCAGGCATCAATGCGAAAACTTACACTCGTCACAAGAAAAGGCCATTGTCTGAGCCCTGACATCAAAATGTCTCCTTTCCTCCCGCTGTCCTGAGTGCACGGGAATGAATCTTTTTCCCCCAAAAGTGCGTTTAGTGGGGTTCTGTTGCCAGAGTTTGTACATCAAAGTGGCACTGGCTGTGTGGGATCAAAGCCCTCAACACTCTCCCTAAAAGAACCCCAGGACAATAGAAGGCGAAGTGAGTATCTACAAAGATCATAAAACCCAGCTGGGTCCCACTTAGCCCTTCCCGCTTCTAAGTTGTTACTTTTCGTTGTTTGGGGCTTCCTGCACCTAACTTTATAAGTTGATGCAGGTTCCAAGGACGATTTC
>NW_024412412.1:5664035-5750413 GCF_014898765.1 Herpailurus yagouaroundi
GTGGATTTGTCTACCCTAGGGATCCCTTATAATCGTGTCCTTTTGTGAATGGCTTATTTCAGTTTACATAATGTCCTCAAGTTCCATCCGTGTCATAGCCTGGGTCAGAATGTCCTTCCTTTTTAAGGCTGAAAAATATCCCATTGCACGCATAGACCGCATTTTGTTTATCCCTTCATCTGCTGGTGTGCATTTGAGTTGTTTCCACCTTTTAACTATTATAAATGATGTTGTAACGAACGTGAGTACATTTTTTAACTTTAAATTTTTAAAAGCTGACAGCATGGTATGGAAGCTCATTTGGAAGACAGTAGATAGTAGTGTTTCAGACGATGAGCTGAGGTCAGACCAGAATGAATGTCAGCTCACACACTTACTAGCTGTGTGACCTCAGGTTGGTTACTTGAATTCCCTGTGCCTTAGTTGCCAAATCTAACATACAGTTCATAATCAGGTCTACTTTTAGGGCTGTTGTAACGATTAAGAAATGCATATAACTTGTCTATCACAGATCTTTGCACTAGTAAGCATTCAATCAATGGTAGCTGTTATTTTTTAAATATTTATTTATTATTTTTGAGAGACAGAGAGAAAGCAACCAGGGGAGGGGCAGGGAAAGGGGGACAGAGGATCTGAAGCAGGCTCCACCCTGACAGCAGAGAGCCCGATGCGGGGCTTGAACTCAAGAAGTGTGATATCATGACCTGAGCTGAAGTTGGACACTTACCTGACTGAGCCACCCAGGTGCCCCTGCTATTTTTAATATAGAAAAATTAGGCAGTGTAAAGCAAGCTAGTGGAAGAAAATTAAAAGCTTTATTTAATGTTATGTATTTATTCTGAACATAATTCTCATTCCACATTTTGAGGTCTATCCATCTGTTTTAGACTGAGTTGCTATAACAAAATACCACTGTCTGGGTGGCTTAAACAACAGACATTTATTCTTTACATTTCTAAAGGCCGGACATGCAAGATCAAGGTGCCAGCAATTTCATACATGGCTTCCTTCTCACTGTGTCCTTGCATGGCAGAAGGGGCAAGGGAACTTTCTGAGCTATCTTTTATAAGGGCATGAATCCCATTCGTTGGGGCTCCAACCTCATGCCCCAATCACCTCCCGAAAGCCCCTCCTTCCTAACACATTACATCAGGGTTTAGGGCTTGAACATATGAGTTTTAGAGGGACAGACACTCATCAATAACACTGTCCTCACCATCTTCTTCCAAAAATTGAATACCATATACATCAATGGCCAACTGTGTTTTCCACCAAACCTTTGTGAATCCAAAATTAGACTTTTAAATCATCACTTCTAATGGTTGAATAATCCTTTTGCGGGGGACCCACAACTTCTTCAATCAGTTCTAGTCCTGTCTTAGGTTAGGTTTCCCAGAAGCAGAGCCTGACATCTGGTCAGGGAAATGCCCCCAGGGGAAACCAGTCACAAGCAAGAATGCAGGAGAACCAGAGGAAGGCAGCAGAAGGAGGGCAGGACTTCAGCAAAGCCCACACAGGGGGCTCCAGCCTGGTCCATGGAGCGTGGTACCTCAGCATGTCCCAAGCCAAGGCAAGGATGCCGGATTTCCATACTCACACACCTGTCAGATACTGGTGATGGCCCACCCGAGGGCCCTTGGAGCTCTCCGCATGTATGGGTAGTGCCAGATCTAAAAGCCTGTACGTCCGGGAGCTGCTGCTAAAAGCAAAGCCGCGCTCAAGGCTTTAATGCACACAGGCACACACGTAAAGGCACACACATACATACAGGCACACACACTTGCAGTCACAACAAGTCTACCCAAGGAAGTCAGGGCAGAGCACCCACAACACCATGCATCTCCCATAAGGTCCCAATCCACGAATGAAATTGACTCAAATAACTGCAAAAACAAACAGACAAACACAAAACAACAACCACAAAAAACAAGTAACTGCATGCAAAGAGCACTTTCCACATGCAAGTCCAGCCATATACCCCCCTTTCCAGAAACGCCCCAGCACACCTGCTGCTTGTCGTTTGCATGTGTGGCTGTCTCACCCCCCCAACTATGCATCTCCACTGGCTTCACAACTCAACTTCTTTTCTACAACTAAAAGACACATAGAGTCTGCCAGCCTCATCCAAGCAGTGCTCAGAGCACACGAGTGAGTTTCCGATTGCTCTCTGTCTTCACAACAATGACATGACAGAATGCTACTCATCTCTGCCTAGGTCAGGGAGCTATAAATACCACTTAGGAACTTAGATCATGGCAGATCCCTTCCAGCACCTGTAAGTAATCTTTAAAAACACCCAGGGAGTGACACTGTGGGAATCTGGGGTGTTATTGATTTTCCTTGTCATTATCAAATTTCTTTTTATACATTTTTCACAACGCACCCTACCAATGGTAGAGAGTAGACAACTGTCCTCCTTTCCTTGGCTTCTAGGAGTTGGAGGAAGATTGACTGTATCAGGATAGGTTCTTTATGCCCTGGCACTAGGTCTCTATAGGCACATGGACACGTCCAAGGTAGCCCTGCTGGAAGGAAAAGGTCAAGCTATAAGGTACATACGTCGATCTCCATCTTCCCGTTCAGCTAAAGCATTACCGCCACAGCAGGGTGGCATGGAGAACTAGGTAAAGGGGCGGCCTCCATGTGTCATGTTAACAGTGTCACCTGACCCGCATCTCACGGACGTGGAGTCCACCACCACAGGCACTGTGCTCAGAGGGTTGGAAGGACTGGGAAGAGGAACACTCATTTCTGGAGGCTTATTTCCATAGTATCCCATTCTAGTGAAACACCAGGAAATGCATTGGGCCAAGAATTGGTATCACTTGCGACCCTTGGGTTCCTGGTGAGCCCACTAAAGCCTGAGGTCCCACGAGGTACCATGATGGCCACCATCGTGACCATGCTGGGAAGGGTACCTGTGTTAGCACTGAAAAAGTGGGGGCACACAAGGAGATGAAGAACATTCTGGGCAGGCAAAACAACACACAACACACACACACACACACACACACACACACACACACACAGAGAAATGAGTACAATTCACCCACAGGACACAGAGAAGAGTCACCTGACAAATGAAACCACATAGCATGACAAAACTATCACTAGACTGAAAGTAAGCACAGTGAGGTGAGGGTGACTGTCCCGTCCTGGTTTGCCCGGGACCCTTGTGTTCTTAGTGCTTATGTCCCCCATCCTGGGAGCTCCCTCAGTCCGGGGCAAACCAGATGGGTGGTCACCACACCCAAACACCGGCCACAGGATACGGTTCATTCGTGTTATGGACTAAACGCTCATGTCCCTCCAAAATTCACAGGTTAAAACCTTAACTCCCAATGTCCTGATATGTGGGGGTGGGGCCTTTGGAAGTGAGCCTCCCTGGTAGGGTTCAAGCCGCTGTAAGAGGAGACACCACCCACCGCCCGAACACCAGCTGTCTTCATGCCAGGAGGAGGTCCCCAACCAGAACCCAATGTGCGGCACCCTGGTCCAAGATGTCCAGCCTCCAGAACTGCCATCTTACAAGCCACCCGGCAGCCTATGGGAATCTGTGATCGCAGTCCAAACAGACCAAGATAGCTGGTCTCCCTAAGACAAGAGCACAGAAGACTTATGAGTTAACATAGGGAAGTGCTAAGTACAGGTAGGTTTTGAGGGACCCCATGCTGCAGGGGTTACAAGCACAGGTTCTGGGCCACCGTATCTCTTCCACTTGCTAGCTGTGGCAACTTCAATGATGACTTAACCTCTCTGTGCCTTGTTTTCTTTACTTTTCCATAAACTTTCTTAAGACGTTATTTTTTATTGAGGTGTCTGGGTGGCTCAGTCAGTTAAGATCTGACTCTTGATTTCAGTTCAGGTCACAATCTCAGGGCTGTGAGATGGAACCCCGCGTCGGGCTCTGTGCTAACAGCCTGCTTGGGATTCTCTCTCTTCCTCTCTCTCTGCCCCTCCTGCCCTCAAAACTAAATAAACTTTTTTTTTTTAATTTTGGGGGCGCCTGGGTGGCTCCATCGGTTGAGTGTCCGACTTCAGCTCAGGTCATGATCGCACAGTTCGTGGGTTCAAGCCCCACCTCGGGCTCTGTGCTGACAGCCCAGAGCCTGGCATCTGCTTCGGATTCTGTCTGTCTGTCTGTCTCTCTCTCTCTCTCTCTCTCTGCTCTTCCCCCACTCATGCTCTGTCTCTCTCTCTCAAATAAATAAATAAATAAATAAACATAAAAATATTTTGTTTTTTATTTATTTAAAAAAAATAATCTCTATACCCAACGTGGGGCCCAAACTTACAACTCTGAGATCAGAGTCACACGCTCTACAGACTGAGCCAGCCAGGAGCCCCAAGATTACGGATTTTAAAGCATTTTCGGTTTCACAGAAAAATTGAGGCAAAGGTACAGAGATTTCCAATATACCCCTGCCCCCACACAGGCACGATCCACATCCCCACCAGGTGGCACATTTGTTACAACTGATGACCCTACGTTGACACGTTAAAACCAGGCAGAATCCCTAGTTCACCTGAGAGTTCACTGTCGGTGCTTCACCTTCCACAGGTTTGGACCAATGGATACTGATACGGGTCCATCATCATAGTGTTACAGAGAGTGGTTTTAATGTCCTACAAACCCTTTGTAATCCACCTATTCAACCGCCCCCCCCCCACTCCTTTTGATTTCTGCCAACCACTGATCTTACTGTCTCCACAGTTTTGTCTTTCCCAGCATGTCAAAGAGTCGGAATCACACAGCATCGAGCCCTTTCAGACTGGCTTCTTAGTAACAAGCGTTTAAGGTGCTTCCATGTCTTTTCATGACTTCACACCTCATTTCTTTTTAGTACAGACTTGCCTTGTTTTGTCCTGCTTGAAATGGGGGTACATGATGGTGATAATAATGGTGTCTACCTTACAGGTGTGCTGGGAGAACAAGTTAATAATGTAGACGGTGCGGAATTATGGCTGGAACACAGAAAGCCCTAGGCCGGTGGTGGCTGTTACCATTAAGAGCACGCACATGGGTAGCAAGGACCTGGGTTATAATCCCAACTCCACCACTTGGGAGCTGAGCAAAATGCTTCATCTCTGTAAGCCTTGTTTTGTCCAGCTGTAATATGGGGATAACAAGGCTTGCCTCATAAATCTGTTGTGCATAGTCAAGGAACTGATGTGTGTAAACCACTGAGTATGGCCCCTGGTCCCTTGGGAATTTCCTCATCAGCCCAAGACTTGGATTTGATTTTCTTCAAGTATCTTTTGGCTGCACGCTTCTAGATTCTCCTCTAATTCAGACATAATGCACTAAATAGGTGTCTTACCCCACCCATGACAATGGGATATAGAATAATGAAAACCAGGGTTGTGGGGCTGTTAAGCAGCGCATGGAGGAGATGTTAGGTTTGGTCAACACCCCAAGAGACAAAGCCCGGAGCCCATCAGAGTTGAAGCTGGAGGTCTCCAGGAAGGACCATGAGCCGGCCAGGAAGTGGAGCCCAGATGGAGGTGAGCATAGACGCAAGCGTCAGTGATTAGGAACTCACTCACAGTGAAGAGGGGCAGCCATTTGGGGAATAGTCCTAGGACCACTGGCTGATTAGGTGGTCTTATTAGCTGGGCTGCTTAGTGCTGCCCTTATTAAGGGAGGTGCCCCTGTCACAGGCACGTCTGAAAATGCCTCACACCTACTGCCTTAACAGGCTGCTCTACAGAATCCAACGACAGTTCATAAGCATACAACACCTGACCTACAGGCAACCTTCTAGATCCCAACCCATTTTAAACTGAAGACTCCAACAAGAAAAAATCCAGTCTGCTCAACCAAGAAGCTGGAAGTCATTGGTTTCTAGAGGTCAGAAACAAATTAAAAGCCAACATTTTTACAGTTACTTTCCATTTGTAGAGAAGGTATGTGAAATTATTTTAGATGACTTGGCTACATACTCCACCAAGGAAAAAATATGTTCTTTAATATAACACATTTCTCAAGGTTAAAGAAAATACAGAGTTGAAAAATAATCTCTGATGATTTCTAAAAATAGAGCCCATGGTTCTAAGTCTCCATCAGGATAATACCTCTGCTTTATAATACATATTACCTATTTAAAGTAAACAACCTGGATTGAATTTCATATTACAAATTGGTTTTTAATTCAGATATTAAATACCTACTGAGTATAACGAGTTTCACTTCCAAACAGTCATGAAATCAAAATTTTCTTTTGGACACTTAACGCATTAGCTACAGTTATCACATTTTCATTTTTCTTTTCTTATCCTCAACTTCTAAGACTATCCCAGACTACAAATCTAAAGAGGAACAAATATGTCCTTCTTTTGTATATTATGTAAAATAAAACTGAAATAGAAGGCTATTTACGTTCTCAGGGTAATATGTAGACAATGTCTCTCCTCTCAGTTGATTGCCTGCAAACTTTCCAATCAGCTCCATGAGAATGTCAATGAAACAACTCTCAAACTTTCTCATATAACCTTTGCATAATATTTCTTGGGCTATCACTAGCTTCTCAGAGGAAAGGCTTATAAATAAGTTATTAAAGGCTGGTATCACACAAGAGAAACTAGTTATTGGGGTAAGAAGCAAGAGGACCATAATCTTATGATGCAGACAAAAAAAGAGCCATTCACTAAACAGGAATAAATCATACGGGCCGGTGTGATATTTCACTTTTAACATATTTAATTGTCCAAAATGAAAGCAGTAACATCACCTCCTCGTAGGGGGAGACTGTCCACACATACATGGCAGATACTGCTGCAAATTATAATCAGGAAAGAACTATATGAGGAAAGCAAAAGAAAAATAAAAGAGTGTCACCACACAGTGTTGATGTATGTGCCTTAGCTCCATCTGCTATAACTAAAATATCATAGGCTGGGGGCTTAAATAACAGACATTTATCTCTCGCAGTTCTGGATACTGGGAAGTCCCACATCAAAGTGCCAGCAGGTTGGGCGTCTGGTAAGAGCAAGCAGGACAGCAGACTTCACATACGTCCTCACATGGAACCAGAGGAGGGAGCTCTGTGGGGTCTTTTCTACAAGGGCGCCAATCCCACTCACGAGGCCCCAACCTCATGACCTAACCACCTCCCAAAGCCCCACCTCCTAACATCATCACCTGGGGGGTTAGAATTTCTACACATGAATTTTGGGAAGACACGTTCAGTCCACTGCAGTATGATTTTCAAAATACTATTATTTGAACACACTTCCCTATAGATGATCTCATACTGCTTTTCCAAATAACATGGTTTATGTGTCTAGGCAAAACAAAACAAAACAAAACAAAATGCAGTGGGATCAAAATATGATCGTGTTAAGAAAACACAAGATTCTCCATGTGCAAAATATATTTTTTTAATATTTTGGGGGGCAAACTAGCCTAATAAGGTATTTCATCATCTTGACAAAAAATAAAATATTGTAATTCTGCATTACTCACCATCCCTCATTTCTGTCTCCAACTCTCCTCCACCTCTGCCCTCAAACCCATCCCAACTGATTTTCAGGCTCACCATTCTGTTTCCCTATTGTTCTAGGCTATGGGAACAGAAGTACAGAAAAGAAGATAGAACGCTCAGGAAGCAGGTCCCCAAAGCAGGGGTGCTGTCAATGACAGAATGCTAAATCAGGGAGGATGTACATTACAGGCATTAGCACCTGCTGTTCGGAATCAGAACGCCCATAGGCTTCATGCTGTAACTGGATTATAATATCAACCATAGACGCTGCTTCCACTTGTCAATTCCAGCCCTCTACGGAGGATCTGGAAACCAAAGAAGTGATGACAATAACTTCTAAGATGTACAGAATTATGATCTTCCCAAAGGTGTCCAGGTCCTAATCCCCAGGACTTGGGAGTACAGTACTTTACACGGCAAAAGGGACTTTACACATATGGTTACAGTTAGGGCTCCGAGATGGGGAGATAACCTGGATTATCTGGGTTGGCCCAACGTCCATCACAGGAGGCAGACAGGAGGGTCAGAGTCAGAGAGGGAGGTGTGACAACAGAAATAGAGGCTGGACAAGGCGCCTGGGTGGCTCAGTCGGTTAAGCGTCCGATTTCAGCTCAGGTCATGATCTCACAGTCCGTGAGTTTGAGCCCCGCGTCAGGCTCTGTGCTGACAGCTCAGAGCCTGGAGCCTGCTTCGGATTCTGTGTCTCCCTCTCTCTCTGCCCCTCCCCTGCTCATGCTCTGTCTTTCTCCGTCTCAAAAATAAATAAAAACATTTAGAGAAAGAAAAAAAGAAGAAAGAAAGAAGGAAGGAAGGAAGGAAGGAAGGAAGGAAGGAAGAAAGAAAGAAAGAAAGAAAGAAAGAAAGAAAGAAAGAAAGAAAGAAAGGAAGAAAGAAAGGAAGAAAGAAAGAAAGAAAGAAAGAGAGGCTGGAGTGACACGGGGCCATGAGCCAGGGATGGGGCTGTCTCTAGATGCTGGAGAAACCAAGGAAGCGATTCTCCTCTAGAACCTCCAAAGGAACAGCTCTGCTGACCTCTTGATTTGAGCCAAATGAAACACATCTTGGGTACCTCCCGAACAGTAAACTAATAAACGTGTGTTCTTGGAAGCCACTAAGTTTGAAATTTGTTACAGCAGCCAGGAGAAACTCATACAATATCTGAGAGTCCAAGGAAGATGGGCCGGACAACGATTCTTTGGAAAATGCACTTGGGGCAATCGAATTTCACATTTCACCCTTTGTGCCTGAAATGCCATTACTGTGAGGAGTCCCTGGGCACCAGCAGGTGCTCCCACACTGGCCTGTCCCCAGGACTCACCGGGAAGGACTCACACTCGTTTGTACTAAGGACAGCATGTTGTTTCTTCTGTCAGCTGGTTGGTGCCTGATGTCGCCCACATGAAACAACATGAATCATGCCAGCTCCCTCCTGCACTTATTTTCTTTAAAAAACCATGTATTAATCAGTTACACACATGGACCTGTGCTTGCTCACGCAAGGGAGACAAAGATGGATACGTCCTGGACGTTATCTGCAAAAAGCTTTAAGTTTCACAGGAGAGAGAGGCCACTAACAAATAACCAGTGACGAGTGCCAGCAGAGAGGCGAAGAAGGGTTTGAAATATTCAAGAAAAGTATTCCTCGTGCCTACTGTAGACCCCATGCCCAATACATGGGGGACTCTGAATTCTAGCTGAAGGAGTCAAGGATGATTTGGCAGAAGGAAGCAGAATTTGAGCTGGATATTAAAGAAGGAGAAGGCTGCATAGTGAAGACGAGAAAAGAGAGCACGCAAATAATCACATCCTCAGGGAAGAAGAGAGGACATGCGAGACACGACCACTGGGTCATACGGTCTGTGAGAGCAGGGGTTTTTGTCTGGTTCGTTCACCACGTACTACGGACTGAATGTGTGTGTCCTCCCTGAAACGTGTATGTTGAAACCCTAACTCCCAATGTGGTGGTGTTAGGAGAAGGGTCCTTTGGGAGATGATGACGTCATGAGGGTACCACCCCCATGATTGGGATTAGTGCCCTTATAAAAGGGACCCCAAAGAGCTAGCTCCTCCTTTGTACTACATGAGGCTGAAGTGGGAAGATGGCCATCTGCGAGGAAGCAGGCTCCCACCGAACACCAGCTCGCAAAGTCACCATCTTCGACTGCCGAGACTCAAGAACTGGGAGAAGGAAATGTTTGGCGCTCCTCAACCCCCAGTCTGTGGTATTTTGGTTACAGCAGCCCAGATACCCCTCTATTCCGTATGTCTAGAACAGTGCCTGGCAGCCGTAAGTCCACAAGAGATATTTATGAAAGGAAGGGCAGAGGGAGGGAAGCGAGAGAAGCAGATCCATGCGAGGACAACACACAAAGATTGCACAGCCATTCAAGTTCTGGAAATACGACGCCAGAAGAACTTGGTGTCCAGGGCAGCACGATCCCTTGGGGAGCCCGGCCCTCGCAATACGTGCCTGACTGCATGGAGGAACAGGGGGCATTTACTGAGTGTCCACCATGAGCCAGGCAGGAGTCTAAGTCGGAAGGATTCTAAGTCTGCTGTATCAGTCACTGGATCCTCTCCAAGTTCTTGGAGGTGAGTATTCTTGTCACTCTCATTTCTGGGTGATACACTGAGGCACAGGAAGGTTCAGTAACTGCTCCAGGGTCAAACGGGTACCCGAACGCAGCCCTCTGATCTCCGAGCCGGTCGGCAGCATCTAGAGGACAGATGTCCCTCTGCCTAGTGACTGGTCACCCCGTTCCTGTCACCCTCTGCCCTGCCCGTTTCCCTGCTTAGCACTTAGCTTCCTTCCCCCCTGCCCTGTGTTTCACTTTCTCCCCGCCACAGAATCTGGGAACAGACCTTCTCTAAATGGGCACACCCCCGCCAATCTGGGCTGCCTGGTTCCAGGGGGGCTGGAGGTCAGCCCAGGTGGAGGGCCACCCGGCACCCAGACAGAGCCCGTAGTCTTTCCAAATCGTCACAAAATGCGACTTAAAGTGAGTTTTCTTCGTTTCTCTATTCATGAGGCAATTTTGGAAATGACAGCCAATGCTAATCAACGAGCAGGACGTGAAGGACGTCACGCGTCGCCGAAGGGACTCTACGCTGTGCACACTTCCAAAGAAGCAACGTGGCACCAGGCCACATAGGCTACAACACTGCTGACACTGTCCATCCTCCTGGATGCTGTCTATCAAGGGGCTGAGAACTTGTCCTAAAAAAAATAAGCGGCGGTGCAGACGCCAGGAGGGCCACGACACTGTTTATAATGGCAAAAAAATTAAAACCAACCTAAACACCGAAGAAAATAATTCAGTAAATGACGTGGCTCCATACCAATGACGTGAAGTGCTCGCAAGTCACTTTTACGTGAAAAGGCAACATCCAGAGCCATACAGATAATTCCTCCATTTTGAATTAAAAAACATATGTACCTGCGCAGACACGCTTTCAATAAGTCGCCTATATAATATATACACTCATATATGAAAAGAGACAGAGGGGATAATGCAGGTGCATACGTATGGAGATTCATCCCGACGGATCTCCATGAAGCGCATGGAACGCCTGCGTCTCATTAGCAGTTATTTGGAGCTTGGTACCTGGCACAAGACAAATAACCAAAATTAATTAGTTATCTAATGTCGGGTGGCTTTTATTTTTTCCTGTATTATTTCCCGTTTCTTCAATGCATTCTCCTAAGGACACGCCTTCCCTCCTAGCCAGAAAATCAGATGATTACAGAAAGATATCTGGATACGCCTATCAATGTCTCCACACCCCTTCCCACTGGCTCCTGTCCTGTGCCAACAGAAACGCTTCTGGAAGCAGAGCCTCCGCTGAGGTTGAAATGAATCCAACTCCAGGGGGCCGAGGGATCGGTAAGCCTGCGAAAATAAAAGGAAAACCGCTAAGTGTCGGTGTCTGATCTTCCCCCACGCCCACTGCCCCCCCTCCCCCCCGAAGCCCGGTTCCCTTTGATGTGAGCTCCCCGCTGTGCATGTGGATCAGCCTGAGAGGCGAGTGGCGAGCAGGGCCCTGCCTCTTTGTTCTCTCTCCCCTGCAGGGCTGGGGGCGCCCATCCCGCTCACAGAAGACTCACAACTTGGGGAGACAGAGGCTGCAACAGTCAGGCCCACGCACCGGTGATATGCAAACAGTCTATGTCTATCTAGGTCGAGATCGCAATCAAACCGGACTTCCCGGGGTATGTATTTGCATGCTCAACGCTGATCATAAAAGCTCTTCACTTCCCTCAGCGTTTCCCTTTCAACAGTTTACATTGCCAAGGCCCACCGCCCAGCCCAAAAACGGAGGGCGGCGTCTTTCTCCCCAACTCACCCCTTCTACAAACAGGGGGGTGGGAGACCTGTGCCCCCCTGGAACCTAGTGCAACGCTCCCGGTGCAGTGCACGGCGCGCAGATCAGGGAACCGTTCTTGTGAGACGACACACTCGCCTTGCAGGATGAAGTACACCCAGGCAAGAAGGGCCCCGCCTTTCAAAAACGAATTGTTATCCAGACCCAGATAATGGTTAATGTTACGTATCCATTTGGCTGGGCCATGATACCCAGATGGTTTGTCAGGCATTATGCTGGGTGTTTCAGTGAAGGTGTTTTGGGACAAGGTTAACATTTAAATCAGTGGGCGTTGACTAAATGAGAATGCCCTCCGTGCGGATGGGCCTCAACCAATCAGTTGAAGACTAAACAGAAGAAAAGATCCACCCTCCCCTAAGACAGGATCACCCAGCAGAGTTTAGATTCGTACTGGGACATTGCCTTTCCTGGGTCTCCCGCCTGCCAGCCCACCCTGCACGTTACCCTGGTCGGCCAATTCCTTAGCTAAACCTCTTTCTGTGCCTGTGTGTGCGCGCAGGCGCGTGCGTGTGCCGACATCCTACCGGTTCTAGGTCTCTGGAGAACCCTCACCAATACGTCCTGCCACACGCTTCCTGGATGGCTTCACTTCGGGATGCCAAGGCGCTCCTGGCAACCCTGCAGCCCCGAATCTTAGACTGCAACTCAGCTAACATCTTTGTGCAGATGGTATGTCTTCTGGAGAGCTGACCCCAGTCGGTCCCCAGTCTGTCCTTGCGCTGACACCTGCCTCCACCTCAGGTATGTAACCTCGGCCATGCCTCAGTTTCCGCTCAGATACTCCTCTCACATAAAACAGGATGACACCAAATTCCTAGGAGACACGCGACTGTATGGAACTTTCCGGTTGTGTGCATACTTCCTACCTGCCATCGAGTGATATTTTCGAATCCGTTCCTTACGGGAGTGCAAATAGGAGGCAGTAGGACTGAGAAGTGGATGGTTCCCTGGGCACAAGATTCTGGCCGCCTTTTCGATAGCTTCTCCCATCGGGTAATGCAGAAACAGCACGTCCTAGAAACAAACGATCTGGTAGTCCTTCTGAGGACCGGAGGTCAGAGGAAAAGGACCTCTGTAATAATAACTATAGATTCCTTTCCATAGAATTTCAATGCTCCAAGGATTTTCCAATGCGGACATTTTTTTTTTGTCTTCACAACCAAGAAAGATTTTTCCGTTTGTTTGTTTTGTTTTGTTTCTTGTACTTTGGTAGCTATAGTAACAACTGGATAAATTTTCATTAGGATGAGCAGTTAATTGTCCTAAAAAACGTGTATTGATTACAAGAATGATAGAACATAGCATGCATAATTAGATATTCACAAAAGGGATCATTCTTCCAGGGGTCAACACTCAGGGAATGATGCAGCATTTAAATGAGAGATCTTATTTTAAGAGTAATATTTGTGGTTTTTGCTCATTCAGCTAACAAATATGTATTGAGCATCTTCTACAAGCAACCAAAAATAAATGTGCCTTTCCTAAGTCTGGCTGTATGCACATCGTATATAAATAACACCTAGTGTTAGATAATGCAATTTGAACATCTTCTCCATGATCTGATTCATCATAGGATCACTTAGGAGGGGTGGGAGGGAGGATTTATAGAAAGGGTATTTGACAAACATTCTAATCCTGCAGGGTCCTTGCCTTTCTAGGACTCAAGTACCTATATGAATCGTGTTATCTTACGTAAGAGTGTCCTTCATGACCTGTCCTCGATGGGAAATTTCACCAGGGCCTTATTGATTCTAACCTATACTCCTTGGCTGAATTAAGCTGAAAAGAAACACGGTTCAGAATTCCAATGCCTGTTATGGATCTGCAAATGCAATAGTGCACACCACGCGAATACTAGTCCCCAACCTCCCAGGCAAGAAATCCAAAGGAGCCCACGCAACTTACGTAACAAACTGCAGACTCACTGAGGCGGCTCAGGTGTAAGCTAAGCAGTAATGAAAATGCAATACTTGATCGAACAGTTTTCCATGCGGGGCCTGCAGGTCCTAAAGGGCAGGCGCGCACATAATTAAATATCAAAGAGTGCAAGGGACTCTGAATGCCTCCTCCTCTATGTCTCTCTGCGTTACCACTAGATGAAAAAGATTATATCTCAGAAACAAGCATCTAGGTAAACATGGAAAACCAGGTAAAGCAAAGTCGGGGCTACATGGTCAGATGCACAGTCAGAGGGTGTGGCTGAGACACCACGACAACAACCCTTAGCCAGCCCTGAGCTAAGCTGGCTCGCGGCTCCCATCAGCCCGGCCGCGATGCCCCCACGGAGCCCAGCCCAAACTTTCCAGACTCTCCTCCACAGGGTCTTAGCCACTGCTCACCTCTCTCCTCTCACGCTGGTCCTTTCCACTGCCTCCGACCTTGACACGCCCACCTCTGCTCCACGCAAGGCATCCGTGCTCAGACGTCAATATCAGCCCCCTTTGTTCTGCGCCTGGTGGACAGGCCAGTCTCTCCCACTTCGAGATTCATTCCTATCCTCCAGAGACTCCAAATTGTCTCCGAGGAAAAACAGGCAGCTGGAACCAGGCAGGAAATGGTGCATCTACAGAATGCGTCAGACAGGAGTTCTAGACCAATAGCGTTAAACTGGGTTCCCATGGATCCCTGGGATTAAAGTCAGGAGCTTCAAGGCACTAAAAATATATCTGACTTCCATCATTCCATGTGTTAGCCAACGTTCTCCAGAGAAACAGAATAAGACGTGTGGCTGTGTAGAAAGACATTATTAGGAATTGGCTCATGTGATGATGGAGGCCGGTAAGTCCAAACTGCAGGGCCAACATGGCTCAAGACCCAAGAGAGCCAATGGTACAGATGAAGTCTGAAGGCAGTCTGTTGGAAAATTCCCTCTTGCTCAAGGAGGCTGGTCTTTTAGTTCCATTCAGCCTTCAACTGGTTGGATGAGGCCCACCCACACACCAGAGAGCAATCAGCATAATCAAAGTTTGCTGATTTACAAATCAATCCCATTCAAGAACAAATTAACCATCACATATCACAGTATCGCAGATCTAAACTTCAAAGATAAAGCAGTACAGGGGCACCTGGGTGGCGCGGTCCCTTAAGCGTCAGACTCTTGATTTCAGCTCAGGTCATGATCTCACAGTTCACGAGACTAAGACCCGCATAGGGCTCTGTGCTGACAGCATAGCCTGCTTGGGATTCTCTCTCTCTCTCTCTCTCTCTCTCTCTCTCTCTCTCTTCCCCTTTTCTGCTCTCATGCACATACACATGCACGCCTTCTTTCTCTCTCCCTCAAAATAAGTAAATAAACATTAAAAAAGATAAGACAACACAGTTTTTTCAAAAAAACAGAGGACACTATTCTTGCCCTTAGGATAGGGAAATATATTAAATAAGACACACACATACAAAAAGTGTTATGCAAAAAGAAAAAAGATTTAAAGTTATTTTATACTACTCTACATTAAAATTAAGAATTTCTGTTCCTCAAAAGACAATTCAGAGAGTGCAAAGACAATGCCCTGGACGGAAGGATACACTCGCAGTAAATCTATCCAATGAAGTATTCACATCCAGAAGATATTTTTTAAATGTCTATGAATCAGTAAGAAAAAGGTAGATAACCCATTAGAAAAAGAAAGGGACCAACCACTTGAACAGGCGTGACACAAAGTGGCAATCTAACTGGCAAACAGAGAGCATAACTCTACCCTCTACCAGAATAGTTAAAACGAAGAAGGCTAACAATTCTGAGTCTGGAGAGCGTGTAGAGCAAAGCAAACTCTCTCACACACCGGTAATACAAATTGACCTAAGTGGTTTCAGAAACCTGTTTGGTGTGTACGAGTAAAGGTATCCATTTGTGTGCCCTGTGACATAGTGACTCAGCTTGTCCATATAAATCCAACAGATAGGCAGCACATCTGTACCAAAAGATTTGCAGAAGAATGTGGATAGCTCACTTTTCATATTATCCAAAAAACCTGGAGATAACCCAAACGCCCAAGAGCAGAGTGGAGAAATAAGTTGTGGTATATTTCAATGAAAATAAAAGGATCTATAACCACACTGCACATGGAGGAATCTCACAAACGTAAACCTGAGAGAAGCCAACACCAAAAGAATAACGACTGTGTGATTCTATTTGTAACAAGTTCAAACTCAGGGAAACCGTATCCGAGGTAGCAGAAGTCAAGAGCAAGGCTCCCTTTGGGGAAGGGGCTTCCGGAAAGGCTCTTTTTCTGAACGTGGTTGCAGAGCCCATGGGTGGGTTCACTTCATGTTCACTTTCTGAACATATGATACACTTAGATTTTCCACGAAACTACCGACACAAACATTATAGAAGATACGGGGCAATAAATGTTGTGTCACTAGGGGTAAAAAGACAGGAAAATCTGAAGTCAAGATGGCGTACTACTCTTAAGCTCACTAGGTCTGTAAGGCTGCCGTGGAACAGTAACAACTAGAGAGTAAAATTGACTTAATTTGCATATACGCAGACAAGGTGTGTGAGGCATCACGTGTTGATTCTGCTGACAGATGCCTGACAGGTGAGTTAAAGGCCTTCTTGGTATCACTTTTCCTTGTTTTAATAAGGCAAAACAACGTTAATAATTTAGGAACAAACGTTCCTGGGGATAAGAAAGTCTTCAGTGGACTTAATTTTTAAATGACACTCACAGATCACCTAATCGTTTTCTCTCAGTTGGTGTCTGGAGTGGAACTATCTGTGCCTCTACTCAGTTCGGCGGGTCTCCCTCATTCTTTAATTAAAAGAAGATTAAGTTAGGTACCCAAACCTCAGAGGGAGGGTAAGGAGATACAGCCCTACAAGAAAATGTTATTGGGTCCCTCAACTCAAACATTAATGGAGGAGCGAAAGATCATTCCAGTTCAGAGACCTGACACATATTTCTTGCTTCAATATAGTTTTAGTACATTTTATATAATTTACTATAATTTTTATTTTAATACAATTCACCACACAATGCAATTCATTGCATACATAAAATTTACCGTCATTAACCATGTTTAAGTGTAACCAACGGCATTAGGTACATTTGCGTTGGGCACTCATCCCCACCATCCCTCTCTAGAACTTCATCTTCACAAACTGAGGCTCTGGCCCCATTACCACTCACTCCCTACTTCTCCCCCCTCAACAGCCTCTGGCAATCACCATTCAGAGGAATCATACAGCACTGTCCTTCCGGGACTGGCTTACTTCACTCAGCATAAGGTCCTCAGGGCTCATCCATGCTATAGCAGGTGTCAGGATGTCCCTTCTTTTTACGACTAAGTAATGCCCCCTTTGCATGGAAAGAGCACATTTTGTTTACCCGGTCGTTCATGGATGAGCGTTTGCGTGGCTTCTACCTTGTGGTTACTGCGACACATTTTTAATTTGAGGCTCTTTGAAATGAAGTGAAGATGGTCACAAACTCTTAGACACTCTTTCCGTGGGAAGGTGGGGTTGATGTCCCCGCCGTGGAATCTGGATGGGCTCCAGAACTGCTTCACTGGTACAGTAGAGCAGAAATGAAATGTGCCACCGTGGGTGCCCAGGCTGAAAAAAATGGAGGACTTCGTCCTGCTCACTCTGGGACTAGCAAGCTGCAGAGACCACATGATGTATGTAGGTGTCCTGTCCACAGTGCCAGCCGAGCCCTGCTTTCCAGCCATCCCAGACAAGGCACCAGACACGTGAAGAGACACTGGGAGTCCTCCAGACCAGCCCTGCCACCAGACGTAGAAGGAGCCCAGTCAGAGCATCCATAGTCCAAGAATCCCCAAGCTGAGCCATGCCCAAGTTCCTAGCCCATAAAATCTTTAGATATAATAAAACAGTTATTTTAAGTCACTAGGTTTTGGGATAGTTGGTATACAATAATAGACAAACAGAAAACTTTTGGCTCCAAAGTATCAGAAAATGCCTGCAGCCTTGCAAAGAGATATCAGACTTTTAAATACTCAAAGGAGGAGCACCTGGATGGCTCAGTCGGTTAAGCGTCTGACTTCGCTCAAGTCACGATCTCGTGGCTCATGAGTTCGAGCCTGCGTCAGGCTCTGTGCTGACAGCTCAGAGCCTGGAGCCCACTTTGGATTCTGTGTCTCCCTCTCTCTCTGCCCATCGTGCTCTCTCTCTCTCTCTCTCTCTCTCTCTCTCTCTCTCTCTCTCAAAAATAAATAAACATTAAAAATAAATAAATGAATAAATACCCAAAGAAATCAATGGCAAGACACTCCAGAGAAGACTACAAAATATCAGGTCCATCCCAGGCCAGTTAGAAGGAACATCCAGATCACAGGAAACATTCTAGAATTGTGGCCCTGTGTCCCTGAATTCGCTCACTCGTTGAATAAAGTTGAATCAGTCGCGTGTCACGGGCCAAGCATCGTGCTAAGTAAGCACTGGGTAATGAAGGTGGATAAGTCACAGACCTGCCCTCGCTCTCCCCGATCTGCAGTTCTGACCAGTACACCACACACCTCAGCTGTGTCTTCGCTGGTCCATCATCCTCCAGCTCCTGGCTCCTCCCTCAGAACCAACAAACACGCTCACAGAGACAGCATCTCGCTGCGGGCCAGGACGGTCTCTGGGCTCTGCTGATATATTGAGTGTGGCTCTGATACCACATACCTCTCCCAGACAAGAGCTACTTCGCCTGTTTTAAAAAGAAAAGAAAGAGAAAAACAAAGCTACAACCAGGTGCTACTTAAAAATGGCATTTTCTAGTATTTTCTAGTCCCTTGTGTTGGCTTCATCTTGATCGGACTACGAGAAGTTACCCATTGTGCGTTTCAGGATTCATGAGTGGGATGGAAACTCACTGTTACTTCATAGGCTAGGAGAACACAGTGAACTCAGAGGGAAAACTGGGTGGAATACCAACAGTTCTTAGGAAAAAGAAAAGCATTCTGACTTTTCCCAAGAAGACATCGTGAACCAGTTGTTTTTAATAGGGTTTTGACTGCTTCCCGAGCTTGGCGTGCTCAGGTCACCACGTTTAGATTTGTTTTATTGCAGAAGGAGGGCCAGCGGCGGCTTGCTGGGGGAGCTCGCTTTCCTGATGACGCACAGACTCGTTCGGAAGACTGGAGTCTGCACCCCTGGTTTTCTCTCCAGGCCTGCCACACGGCTGTGAGCAAGGACTTCCATGCCTGGACTCAGCCCTCCTGTGGTGCTTCTGGATGTAGCCAGCACAGTAAGGAGACCCCTTCTCACGTGCAGCTGAGTGTTGAGAACCGGTCTTGCTGAGATGAGCCAGCAATGGGCTGGCAGGAGAAATTCCTGAGCGCAGACTTGCCCGAGGAACGGCAGTTTTCTCTCCTTCCCCGTTCTACTTGCTCAGCCCTGATAGAGACACATCTTTCTTTTCTCTTATGCACAGGGCGCTGGGAGAGGAGCCGTGTCATGAACCTAGCTCGTTTTATTCCACCTTCAGGGGAATTGTGAACAGTGATTTGTATTGCGAACAACTAGAATGTGCCTAGCGACTCCTCATCCCAAGTACCCTGAATTCAAAAGATGGGGCTAAGTCCCTCCTCTTAGATGGGGCTAAGCCTGCCTCTAACGGCCCCATAAGCCAGGCAGAAGTCACACGTCCCGAATATCATCACTGCCCAGCGCTTTCAGGTGTGTGTGCTTTCAGACGCACCGCCACATCAACCCTGCCACACGACACCCCCTTCGAAATAGACCAAACCCAAATTGAGCATAACCCCGTGGCCTTTGGACACAGGTTGGCCTACCAACCTTGGAAGCATATCTGTAACCACATGGGCTCCCCTCACTCCACGGGTACCTAATCAGCCCCTCCACTGAGATTCCAGCATCCTTCCCAACAGAATCATTCCAAGTTATGGGTGGTAGATCTCTCCCAAAATAGATTTGTGATTAATGTGCATATTAAGCAGAGGAAAATGATCACTGACAATCCTTGGCTTGATTATTAAGTAAGGATGGTGATAAAGACTTTTTTTCTTAACTCTTCAGTGGGAGTCCCCAGCCAGGTCCCTCAACTTGAAGGCGTAAAGATAAGCGATAACTGGTGACAGACGTGTGAGGATGATGGGTTTAGAGTCCAGGGTGCCTGAGGGTCAACCTTGGCCACGGTGATCACTAGCTATGGAACCTAGGCAGTGTCATCTCCTGGAGCCACAGCCCCTCCTCTGCGAAAAGGAACAGTTATATGCTTCTATACAAACGTTCTGGTCAGGATTACGGTTGGCCCAAAGTACATACACAGTCACTGAATCACAAGATGTATGTGCACTATAGTAATTTTACCATCATTGTCAGACTGTAAGCTTTTCTTAGAGTCTTATTTTATTAGCTGCCGCAGACGATGAGTCTGGCGTTCACTCTTGTCCAGCAAGAGAACGGATGCAGAGTTGAAAACAAGAGAGGCTAATGTCCGGGAGGAGACAAGACCCCCGAACAGGGGTTTTGTCTCCATATTTATTAAGCTCTCAAGTTATTACCCTTGTGGTGAACGTGAAGAGAACAAGATCTTACCTACGTGAATGTGGAGAAAACAATCAGATAGTAATCATTAACTTGTGCGTGTAAGAAGCAACGGGTCTGGGTGGCAAGTGGAGTTTGTGATCAAAGTATATTGGCTTCAGATGGAAAGTAATTTCCTGCAGGTGATATAAGAAGTTACTCGTGATTCCATTACAATATCTTGCTAGCTAACCTCCGGCGTTTTCACCCCATGGTGGTAGCTTTCCACCCTAAGCCTTTTTCTAACCCATTTATGTAAGTAGAACCGATTTCCCCACACTTAACCACAACAACGTGTAGTATTAACAGAAGGACTAATGGGTGACTGGGACTTTCATTAAGGGACATTATGTATTACCTGATCGAATTATGTTTTTCTTGTTACAGAAAGATGTCCCACAATGGCTGCAGCAAAATAAAAACTGTTTATGTAGCAAGAACCAGGGTTTTCTGCCCTGGTCCTCCAGGTGTCCCCTGTAAGGGAAACCAAAAAAAAAAAAAAAAAAAGATGATTCTTTTAGAAATTGACTCCTGGGGCGCCTGGGTGGCGCAGTCGGTTAAGCGTCCGACTTCAGCCAGGTCACGATGTCGCGGTCCGTGAGTTCGAGCCCCACGTCGGGCTCTGGGCTGATGGCTCGGAGCCTGGAGCCTGTTTCCGATTCTGTGTCTCCCTCTCTCTCTGCCCCTCCCCCGTTCATGCTCTGTCTCTCTCTGTCCCAAAAATAAATAAAAAAACGTTGAAAAAAAATTTAAAAAAAAAAAGAAAAGAAATTGACTCCTAAGGAGGCCTCTGGACTTTGGATGAGGTGGGCAGGGAGAGCAGAGGCCAGTTCCTAAAAGATGACCATCTTTTAGGTGATGGAAATGGAGACGATGAAAGGAGAAGAAAGGAAAGGAAGATTTTCATCTTTAGGAGGAGATGAAAATATTCTCATGAATAAAAGTCTACGTAGAGGGAATAAGAGAATCCGCAAAGCCAATCCGTACTAAATGTTCGGTGATTTAACGATATTCCACCTCCAGAAATTACTGTCAGGCGAAGGCAGAAATGGGGGGAGTCTGGGGGTGAGAAGACACAGACATTCCTGTGTTTTCCTGTCTGCTGCTTATTTCTGCACCTTCACTTGGGTCTCAAAGACACGCTTTCCAAGTACTAAAAAGCCTGAGGTTGTGACGGAGGTGCTGCTCCCTGGAGGCAGCCGCGCTGTGCCCAGAGGGAAGAAGGGAGGAGAAAGCGGCGACCACACCTGGTAGTTGGCGCAGGTTGAGGAAGCAAGGGGGCTCACCTGGGGCGCTTCCTGCACCAGACCAGCGTCCCAGGTCCCACGCGTGGAGTCACTCCGCTGTGCACCTGAAATGAATTGACTTTGTAGCTCACCTATACTTACGTAATACTTTTCACATATAAAATAGCTTGTGAAGAGGCCTTCCTGGGCTTCAGTCACGCCGTCCAGGTGCCTGATGGTGTGACCAGCACCTGGCAACCGGTGCGTAGTGGGCGGAGCTCGCGACCAGGGGGTCCCGAGTGGGAGGAGCCTGTGACCCAGGATCCACCTGCCTGCCAGTCCTCATCCCCTCTGGGACCTCGGCAGAAGCACCCCTGTCGTCTGCGCCTCCCAGTTTGGGAGAAGGCCCTGGGACTCTCCGACAGAGGAGAGCCACAGCCCGCAGCCCTCCTGTTTCACCCACTGGGAGGAGGTGCCAGCATGGGTCCCCCAAAATGCCTACTGCAGGAAGAAGGAGGGAGAAAGGCGAGAATAGGAGGTGGCAGGTGTGGAAGCACGGAAGACACAGAAGAGGGAGCGAGCCCAAGGGGAAGCCCTTGACCTTGCCTGAAAAGGTGGGCGCCTGTTCTTGTCATTGAGGATGTACCTGCACCTCTAGTGTTCTCGAAGGTGTAAGTCCCTAGGAAGACAGCTGAGGGACACAGGCATGCCCTTGGGGTCTGAGCCCCACCACCACCCCCAAGCTCTGGCACCATGCCGTCCCCCAGATCTACTTCCTATCACAGGCAGCTTTTAGGAGTCTACCTGAAAAGATTCCAAAGAGGAGAAGCCTCCTTGCAAATACTGAATACGTCGGGAAAAACGGTCGGCCTAATTGCTGTTGCGATGTCAGTATTTCAAATTTTCACCGCTAAATGTTTATAAAGATTTTAGACCTCTGGTGACAGCTATTCTTTAACAAAATACATGGTAATGAATACTTGGGAATGGTTCCTGTCTCTTTTCCCAAATAAATATTTACCCTGATTCATGCTCATGTTAACGCAAAGATTTTTCTCCCTCCCAGTCCCGAACACCATGACTTGCCCCAAACAAGAATTCTTGTTGTGATCAACTCAAGCCATTGGGGGGGAAACGTGTCTTTTTATTTAGCTTCTCAGGTGCTAATCAATTGCTAATTATCTTTAACCATATCGACCTTCTCCCACTGTTTTTGCCATATAGATTAATGAGTGACATTATAAGGAGCACAATTTCCACGCTTTGAAAGGAATGGATTCATGCATTATTCACTCCACATAAATACATGCACTTTTATTTGGGGCTTTCAAAGATCGTGGAGAGAAACACCGAAGAGAGATACAATCTGACAAAGGCAAGAATTGGGACAGGAAAATTAGTTTCAATAGAAATGGAGAAAAATAGACCAATCTGTGGAAATGAAGCTGCTAGAAAGAAAGGAAGAACATGGGGAAAGAGGAAATAAATGACTCAGTGTGTGCATTAAGCTCCTGAAGTGTGCCTGGATGTCGAATCCCGGAGTCCCGGGTCACATTCCACTCCTCCCTACTGCATCCCCATGGGCACACAGGCAAGTTGAGGCCCCCCTGAGCACTCCAGTGATACCCCCCGCGTTGACCCCATGCTCTCTGGCTTTCTACCCTGTGAACAGAGTCCATCCGTTTCAGGCATCAGAAAATACTCTTGCCTGAATGAAAGGAAGGGAAAATGAAGACAAATGACCTTCTGTGGGCTCTTTTCCCTTGATTTCCCCCTTTGTTTTCTATCTGCCACCTGAGGAAGGTGGAGAAAGTTGATGTCAGCTCTCAACCAAGAATAAGGCCTGGCCCCTGTGGTGTCACAGAGAGAGGAAATCCAAACTGAAAGTCCAAAACAAATCCTCCAAAAGAGCTGTGGTCTAATAAAGAACGTAGTTGGTCTTTTCCCTGGTGCCCAGCACAGTGCTTCAAAAACCCTTGGAATTTCCTGAGTAATCGTTGTGTCTTTGTTATGTTAATAAGGCAACTCAGGTTATTCTCCTGGGTGTTGGTCCCTAGAAAGACCCAGCTCCTGAGTACAGGGCTGGAACTTTGGGCTGCCCAACCCTCCTGGGAGGAGAGAGGATCTGGAGACTGAATTCAATCACGTGGCCAATGATTTAATTAATAAAATCCCAGTAAAATCTTTGGACACCAAAGCCCAGTGAACTTCCTGGTTCATGACCACGTTGCTGTTCCTGGAGGGTAAAACACTCTGACTCCGTGAGGAGGGAGAATGGGAGCTCTGTATCCAGGACAAAATCATTCTGGAGGGAAAGTCACAGCCCACGCCACATAAGATGCCCTCAGATCAAAGTCTAAACATCAACATACAACCGAAGCTCGCAAAACATGAATCCCCAGGAGCAAGAAGACACAATGGATGGAGAATTAACATCCCCAGGAACTTCAGAGAGCTCAACAACAAATCTTAAAACTACCATAGAATTAAAATAGTTGAAGACTCCTTCAAAAACTTGAAAAGCAAAAACGCTACAAAAAGAACCAAGAAACTTCGTAAAAATACATGGTAAATGACTGAAAAGTTACCGACTAAGTAGCAGATCGCTTAAGAGCAAAGTGGTGAAATAGAAAGTAGGATTGAAGAAATAACTCAAAATGCAGCCTATAGAGACAGGAAAAAAAAAAAAAGAGATTGGGCTAAAGGGATTAATACAATAAGAAGCTCCAACAGTTGGGGTGCCTGCGTGGCCCAGTCAGTTGAGCGTCTGACTTCAGCACAGGTCATGGTCTCATGGCACATGAGTTCGAGCCCTGCACTTTGGATTTTGCGTCTCCCTCTCTCTCTGTCCCTCCCCCACTCTCTGTCTCTTTCTTAAATAAGCATTAAAAAACTTCTTTAAAAAGAAGCTCCAACAGTTGTCTTACCCTAAAAGAGAGAATGAAAAAAAGCAAAAGGCAAATTAGCAAAAAGAAAAAAGTAGTTAGTGCTCAATATTTTCCAAAATTGATTAAAAACATGAATGTTCAGATTTAGGAATCACATGTCCTGTGTTCTGTGTTCTAAACTGGCTCCCCATGATACCTACCTCCTGGTATTGATGTCCTGTGTCACAGCATACCCTCGAGTGTGATTTAGGTCTAACAAGGAATTGTGGGTGGCCTTGGGTCCATGGCCAGCAGGAAAGAGCGGTCCTCAGTCCAACCTCCCATGAGGGTCTGGGAAGCACATTCTGACCCAGTTGGACCTTGAGATGACTGTGGTCCCAACCAACACCTTGACCCGCAGCCTTGGGAGGGAGTCTGGAGCACAGCAGCCAGCTAAGGAATGCCTGGATTCCTGACTCACAGAAATAGCGAGGGAAAACACGTGCATTGTTTAAGCCACTAAGTTTTAGGGTAGCTTGTTATGCAACGGTGGCTAACCAATATGCATCCTAATAAATAAACATAAATCTTCACTGGATCACTTCACAGCAGAAGTTTGGCACAGCGAACACAAAGAGAATATATTAAAAAAAAAAACTAAGAAGAAAAAGATAGAGCATGTATGAAGAATCAATATTAACATTCCCATGCCAGATGATGACAGAGCACTAAATGCAAAGAGAAAATATTCTCCACCTAAAACTCTACAGCAGCTACCATCATCAGTGAATGAAGGGAAATAAAGGCATATCAGAGGAAGACTGAAACAATCTACAAATCAGACATCCTTGCTGAATGAATCCTAAAGGATGCACAACCAGAAGAAGGACACTGAACTCAAGGGAAGGAGTAAAACAAATCAGGGTGGGTTAGGAATTGGTAAGCATGTGGGGGTCAGTTTAAACAAACATTGTCTATTTAAAATGGCGGTAGTAGGGGCACCTGGGTGGCTTGGTCCATCAAGTGTCCAATTCCTGGTTTTGTCTCAGGCCATAATCTTGCTGTTCGCGGGACTGACCCTGGCATCGGGCTCCTTGCTGATAGCACAGAGCCTGCTTGGGATCCTCTGTCTCCCTCTCTCTCTCTGCCCCTCCCTGACTCATGCTATCTCTGTCTCTTTCAAAATAAAGAAATAAACTTTAATAATGAAATAGTGATAGTAAAACATTTCAGGCAATTAAAAAACATTCTGGAACAGAAATATTGAAGAAAATACATGTAAGACAAGAAATTAAAAACCAGGGTGAAATATTCTTAAGTTTTTATATGGTTCAGCAGTATAGAAATGCTGAATAACGTTAGACCTTGTTAAATACAGTGTGCCTATTTTAAAATACAATAAATAATAGAAATGGAATAAGTACACTATAAATCAGTGAAAAGAGGTAAATAAAGAAAATGCAACCGAGTAGAAAAGAAAAATACATATAAGAAGTAAAGTAAAAGAATGATAAATAGGAAGTTTAAATAAATCCAAACATTTATCACAGTAATAGGACTCTACTTACAAGTTTCAGTGACAGACACAACTGGAATTTAAATTTTAAGAAAAAAACAGCTCTATGTCATATAAAAGCCACCTAAAATAAAACACAATGACAAAGGAAGTTTGAAGTGAAGTGAAAGGTTGAGGTAAAGTATATATAAAGTATGCATAATACTAAGCAGAAGAAATACCTTTAATGGGTGGCCTAAACCATATGGCCTCATAACCTTATATAAATACGAAAATCTATACCAAACCTACAGGTATTTGAAAATAGGTACCGAAAAAGTAATAAGGGAAAATGGTCCAACGTATAGTCATGATGAAGATTTCAACATGCCCCTCTCAGCAAATGATAGAAGCAGAAGAAAAATAATAATTGAAGGACAGGGAAAATATAAACAAAGCAATAAACAAGCTTAATCTCATCAGCATATCTTGAACTCCAGCCCAACAATTAGAAGATACATTTTTTCCAAGTGCAAGTGGAATTTTTACCAAAAATGACTAGGCCCCAAGTTGCACAGAAATTCTCAGTCAATAGAATTGAATCAGTATCGTACCACCTGTGTTCTTTGACCATAAAGCAAGAAAATTAGAAGTAAATATCCAAAAGTAAAACAAAAAGAAAGCCATATATTTAGAACCCAAAAGCTTCCGAGAATCGGTGTGCACAAAGCTTTGTGAGTCAGTATTTTTCTCCTCTCCTAGAAACCATAAAAAAGCCATAAGGAGAACAAAGCCATTTTGCCAACTCCATTTTTTTTTTTACTTCCTTGTGACACTGGGAGGCAGAGAGACCCCAATCTCAGCTAAACAAATTAGGGGAAAAGCAGCCAAAAAGTCTGCTTAATTTCAATACGGGATGAAGACATAAATAGAAGGACTAGGGTGGCAGACCATGATATATATGTCATATGCCCCCCAGACACCAGACAAAAAGATTCAGTTGGTAGAATTGTGGCAGTAATGCAGAAGATAGGGAATTAAAGGGAATTCATTGAATTGTTAATCCTCTAATAGCTGGGAATTTTAAAGTATTGCTTGCAGCTAACACAGTAATTAAAGCATAAAAACATAAAATGGTACCAAGACAAAACTATGAATAATAATATTAATAAATAGAAAACAAGCGGGGGAGGAGTAGGAACGGGGGGCAGAGCCGAACAAGCTAATTTTATCATTGTTCTGAGAAGGGCGCTAATATATGTTATTTGAGGAAATCGAGTTTTGAGGCAGTTAGAGAACGGTGGGAAAGAAATCTTTGAAAAAAAAAAATACCGACGTTCCTAATTATCAAAATACTAAGCCCAGAAACAAAGCAAACAGGTCACGTAGTTAATAATGTATTTTTAATAGACCTTATTTTTAGAGCAGTTTGCGTTCACAGCAAAATTGAAGGGAAGGTACAGAGAGTTCCCATGTACCCCCGCACCCCACATGCACAGCCTCACCTGTGCTCAGAATCAGAGTGGCGGTCTTCTCACAATCCCCAGAGGGTACCTCTGTTACAACTGGTGAAACTGCTCCTCATCCTCCCTCAAAGGCCATAGTTTACCTTGAAGTTCACTCTTGCTCTTTGGACAAATACATAATGACGTGTACCCACCATCATAGCCCCACACAGGGTATTTCCACTGCCCTAAAATTCCGCTCTGCTCAGCCTCTCTCCCTCCTAACTCCTGGCCAACACGGATCTTTTTATTGTCTCCATAGTGTGGCCTTTTCTAGAATGCCACGTAGTTGCAATCACACAGTACGTAGCCTTTCAGATTGGCTTCTTTCACTTAGTGATACGCATTTAAGTCTCCTCCATGGCTTTCCATGGCTTGCTGGCTCCTTTCTTTTTAGTGCTGAATAATATTCCGTCGCCTGGGCGGACCACAGTTTATTTATCGATTCATCTACCGTAGGACATCTTGATTGCTTCCAAGGTTTGGCAATGATGAATAAAGCTATAACTATAACTAAAAATGAATCACTATAAACATTCACAGGCTGGTTTTGGGGTGCACCTCAGCGTCAACTCATTGAGGAAATACCAAGGGGCCCAATTTCTAGATCATATAATAAGAGCGTATTTAATTTTGTAAGGAACGGTAAAACCATCCTAATGATATTTTTGAAGCACAAAACCAGCAAAACAGTAAGTAATGTGATACAACCAAGATCGAGGGCCACTTTCATATCGATGGATTTAAAAGGGCTGTTATGGGAAACAGAGTTTCAGATTGGACCACAGAGCAAACCCGAGACAGATTATAATACAACACTCTGGGTAATAGCGTTGCATCAAGCAAACGCCGTGCAGAGATTCCCCAATGCTAACGTCCAGAGAACATTCGGACAATGATAAACTATGAACGGAGCGTCCGTCCAAAGGAGGCACTTTATAAAGGCACAGGGTAAAATGCATGGTGAAGAAATAGCAGTTGTGAATGTCTACCTACCAGATAATTAGCAGCAAGATCTCTAAAGTAAAAAAGTAAAGAGAGGCCAGAAAAAGGACCCGGAAGTAGTAGGTGTGGGGTACTGTATCTTTGACTTCCCACAGTCTCAGAAGTATGTGCCTAGGTGTAGCTTCTCTAGAATTTTCGTGCTGGCTGTCCTCTGACCTTCCTGGATCTGTGGTTTAGGGGAAATTCTCAATCATTGTTGTTTCAAATATTTCTTCAACGTCTTTCCCTCCTTCTTGTAACCCCATTATGTATATGCTAGACCATTCGTGGTGGTCCCCAGATGGATACTCAGTTCCAGTTTTCTTTTTTTTTTTTTTTTTTTAGTCTTTTTCCTCTTTTCAGTTTTGGAGGTTGACATATCCTATTGACATATCCTCAAGCTCAGACACTCTTTCCTTGGCCGTGTCCTGTCTACTAATAAGCGCATCAAAGGCACTCTTCATGTCCGTTACTATGTTTTTGATCTCCAGCATTCCTTTCTGGTTCCTTCTTGAGATTGCCGTCACTGCGCATCTGCTCTATCATGCTCTCACCTCATCCATTAGAGCTCTTGGTGCATTAATCATAGCTATTGTAAATCCCCAGTCTGATAATACCAATGCCACATCTCTGCCATATCTGAGTCTGGTTACGAGGTTGCTCTCTCTTCAAACTGTGTGTTTTGCCTTTTAGGATGACTTATGAGCTTTTCTTCATAGCTGGACAAGGTGTACTGGGAACATGGAACTGTTATAAAGAGTCTCCTGGTAATATGGCAGTCAGGTCTGGGGGAGGGGAAGCATTCTGGGATTAGGGCTTGAGTGAGCCTGCACTGTGAAATTTTTGGACTCTGAAATTCACATGTGCTTCTCAGTTTGGGACGGGGGGCTCCTCTCCTTAGGTGGGACAGGATGCTAGAAGGGGCTTCATAGAGGATGAAAGCATCCTTCCTCCAGATTATTTAGGCTCTGATTAAATGAATTCCCCTGGGGGCAGACATTGTTAAGAAGAACGCAATTTCTGGTATGTTTCAAAGTGGTCCCTGTCCCCCTCCCCCTGCCATAAGCATTAAGGGACTTGTCTCTGATATTCCCAGTGAGAACCTGGTATAGCTCCAGAAGGCAAGACTCACAGAGGTTTGGGGGCTCCCCAGCGACTGGGTCCCCCAGAGTTTCCTGTCAACTCTGAGCCTTCAGCAATTCATTAGTTTTTCCTACCCAGCCCTTGCTCTCGCAGAGGCTCCAGCACATGGATTTCTGCTCTAGTGAGTTCTGATTCTCCACAGCTGACTGCGGGTCTTGCCAAATACGGGGTTGTGGTTTGCAGTGTGCCCTCACTTTCCTTCCGGATCCAAGAAGAGTTGCTGACTTTGCTGATTTTCAGTTTGTTCAGGTTTTTACTCTGTGAGAATGTGACGAAGGCTTCTAAGCTTCTTACCACTAGACTGGGAACCAGAAGTCCTTCCCTTGGTGTGAAATACATTACATTGGCCTTTCTCGGTCCATAACCAATCAAATACACCAAGCAATAATAATAATGTATATAGAAAAACTCCTACTAATTAATAAGGTACATCTTCCTGATATATCTTAAATTCTATACCCTATTTATAGAAAATAAGTTTCCTTTTAAGCACCATGAACATTCATCCAAGAAAAAACCATTGGTTAAGACTCATTGTATGACTTAATAACCAGTGCACTAAAGGTGGGCCATTTGGCACATGGTGTGTGTCCCTATGGAAGTGCATAAATAGTACACAAATAGTTACAGGTTTCTTTCTAGAATAGTCAAAATCAGTGAGACAGAAGGTAGAATGGTGGTTTCCAGGAGCTGGGGGAGGCAAGAATGAGGAGTTGGTGTTCAGTGGATATAGAACTTCAGATGGGGAATTTAGCCCATCTGGAGACGCACAGTGGGCAACAATGTGAATGTACGTAATGCCACTGCCGTGCACACTTAAAATGGTTAAAACGGTAAATTCCCCGTTTTGTGTATTTTATCACGACTAAAAAAAAAAAAAAGACTTCAGTACCTCGATCTTGAGTGACTGTGTTTTTGGCTCAGGGCACATAGAGGGAAAGACCACTTTTGAGCATTACTGGGAAGGGGTGGGCTCATTCATTCAGTCACTATTGTTGAAAGGCCTGTTTCACACTCGCTCCGCAGTGGGTGTTTGACAATCCATTTGGAGGACAAGCCAGGAAAAAAAATCAATTATAATGAAGAACAGGAAGTGCTGTGGGAGGAATAAGTAGAAACAGCACACTGAATATGGCTAAGAGGACCTTCCCAGCACCCAGGGACAGCTGTATACACAGTCTGCACGGAGCGCGGTGAACCTGGATGCCGCCAGGGCTTCTGAAGAAGGGATGTGATGGAGGAGGGGACAGCGTGTCACCTGAGTGCTATTTTCAAGCTTCCATGTGTAGATGAGACACTTGCTTAAAATTTGGGTCTTTGAGGGGCACCTGGGTGGTTCAGTCAGTTAAGCAACCGACTTCAGCTCAGGTCATGATCTCGAGGTTCGAGGTTCATGAGTTTGAGCCCCAAAGAGGGTCCTGTGCTGACAGCTCAGACCCTGGAACCTGCTTCGGATTCTGTGGCTCTCTGCCCGTCCCCTGCCTTCTCTCTCTCTCCCTCCCCCTCTCTCTCTCTCTCTCAAAAATAAATAAATGTTAAAAAATAAATAAAATAAAATAAAATTGGGGTCTTTGATATTCTTCCTATGGGATATGAGCTTGGTGTTTCCTCCAAAAGAAATGTGCAAAATATTTTCTCCCTTAAGCCACAAGTAGGGAGCCTCATTAATAATGTTAGCTGGCTTAATGCAAAATGTGGGTTAGTGACCTGGAAAGGGCACGTCCCACACAGCAGCATCTTCTCCTTTTAAAGGTGACGAGAGCCTTTCTTTCTTGGCGCCCCTATGCGGGTGGGGTGGGGGCAGGGCGTGGAGTCTGCTTGACATTACCTTTGTTTTCATAGAGGATAAATGAGGTTAAATGAGTACAAAGTTCTCGTTCCCTTTTTTATTTAAAATTTTTTTAAATGTTTATATTTGAGAGAGAGACAGACAGACAGACATAGCATGAGCAGGGAGGGGCAGAGAGAGAGGGAGACACAGAATCCGAAGCAGACTCCAGGCTCTGAGCTGTCAGTACAGACCCCGAGACGGGGCTTGAACCCACGAACCTTGAGATCATGACCTGAGCTCAAGTCAGATGCTTAACTAAGTCACCCAGGTGCCCCCCTTTTTTCATTTAATATTAGCATCATTAATATCCTATATGGTCCAGAAAGAGGAATATTTTTCCAGGTTTTCATTCTAGGACCTTCTGCCATTTGTGTCACATCCTAGAGAGGCTTTGTGGTCTGCTCGCAGGTACATGAGCACTATGGGAAGAGTTCCTGCTGTAATGGCATTCATGAAGGTGGTGACTCAGAAAGGTCTCTGGTTCCTTCTCAACCATGGGAATCTCCAGATCCTGGGCAACATTCTTTTCAGCGAGTAGGGCCTGTCTTGGTGTTTCAGCCATTTCACTTGGATATGTCACATCTTCTCTTCTTGGCACTAACTCCTCAGGGTAGATAAGTGTGAGCTAGTCAAGTGTTAAGCACCACTTTATATTTCTATTTCCCCGTGTGTCAGCACTAATAAACCAAAGTATCAATATGTGCTTTCTTTGGTCAACGGCACCAAGTAAAGGCCTCCAGGAAAAGGTACAGAGCCAGGGGTGGCAGGGGGCGAGGGGAAGTAAGAAAACTGTATAATGCTTCATAAACACTTTAGGAGATCTGACACAAAACGATGGCGTATCCAAATAGCAAAGAAAATGGAACTGTCAACAATGGAGAGATGTTATCAACAACCTGGAAAATAGATTGTAACCATATTTGGAGAATTTTTTTTCCCTAAATTGAGTAGCAATAAATGTTCAAATTTTAAAAATAATAATAAACCCGGAGAAATGCTTCCCCTCAAAATCACTTATAATCCCAGCGTGAAAGGAAACGTCCTTAATACCTCCGTGTACGTCCTTTTAATATTTTAAATATCTTTATGAATGCATGTGACTATATACATGTATGTACTTTTAGAGATATACAACCATGTTTTTACCAATTGTCTTTTTTTTACTTAGCAATATATTATTAATATTTTTCCATGTCAAGAAACAGTACCCTTTAAAATAATCGTAATGAATGCATAGTATTCTCTTCCATATATTTCTGGGGGCAAAAACACCATAATTTGCTTAACCCATGCCCTATTGCTAGAAATTTAGACGTTTTAAAGTGTTTTGTTTTATAAGCAAGGCTATGATAAATGTACTTACACATACATCTTTATGCAATTTTATAATTATTTCCCTAAGACAAACTCATGGGCGTAGAATTACAGAAACTTCCCTTTTTTCCCATGTTTTGTTTTTCAAAAAAACAAACCTATAGAAAAGTTGTAAGAATATAACAAATATTTTTATACCTTTTTTCTAGAGTCATTAATATTGACATTTCCCCACATTTACCTGGACTTCTCCCTCATTAGTTACCTTTCTCCCACTCCCCCCACCACCACCCTCTCTCTTATTCTCTGTCTCTGTCTCTTTCTTGACATTTCACACCCATATACATTAATACTTTTTTTCTTAGGAACAAACGTATCTTCCATAACTGCAATAAATGATTACATTCGAGAAAATTAACATTGATTCCACACGATTATGTAACTTGCCGACCATGTTCAAATTTTGTCCGTTGTTGTAAAAAATATCTTGTATATTCTTCCTATCTGCAAGCCCACCAAAGATCATGCATTGTGTTTGCATCTCCTCTAACCCGTATCAGTTACTCCAGATATTTTTTTCATGAGATTGCTGGTTTTCAGAAGTCCCCTCCATTTAGGTTTGTTTGATTGTGTGCTTGTAATTCAATTCTCGTTAAACCTTTCCCAGCAGCAATATTTAATAAGTGATGTTGTGTCCTCAAGGTAACATATCGGGAATCATGATGTCACCTTGTCCTATGACGGTTGATCTTAAATGTGGTCATTTGGGGAATGAGGCCTGTCGGTTTTTCTCCAATTATAAAGGTATCTTTTTCCCTTTACAACTGAAAAATAATCTGTAGGGCGACCTGCATCTTGTTAACTCTTTGGTTTCGTGTTGCCAAGTTCCCTTCCAGAAAAAGTGGGCCATTCCTACACAGGATGTAGGAGCCCTGAAAGTTATTCACTGGGGAAGAATAGGGATAATAGGTCAGAAGGCTTGATTGGTTCAAAAACCATGAACTCGCTGAATTTGTTTGAGGAAGGATCTGCACTTCTATTTTCTCAATAAGGAAACCAGGAGCTACATGTGGCCCGTTCTTTATGTCTTCAGCTGCGAGAGATGAACGCATGTGGGCTTGATGTCGTGTTGTCATGTTGTCCCTCGTTCCTATAGTACAAACGAGAGCTTGAGAAGTAAAAGAATTCTGGGCATCTGGGTTCGAGTCTAACAGAAATGCTGTGTGTGCCTCAGACACCCTCCGACAGCCACATCTTCAGGTGGTGCTCTCTTCACTTTCCCTGCGCCTCCTCCCCAGCCATCACCACTTTGAACCACTGCTTCCCTAACTTACTAATCCCTTACTCGGTCTCTCTGGTCTCTGCCCATCCTGACCTGTGGATTGGCACCTTCTCCCTAGCCTGTGGCTTGACTCCTACTCAGAGTCAGAATTTTCACGCCACACTGCACTCTCAGTCCTTGAAGTCCTGTCCTGTCCTTTGATCCAGCAAGTAGATGTCTTGTCTGCTGGGGCTGCTGTAGCCAAATGCCATAACTGGCTGTTTTCTCATCAATACAGATTTGCTTCTCACAGTTCTGAAACCTTGAAGTCCAAGGTCAAGGCACCGGCACCGTCTGTGTCTGGTGAGAGCCTTCTGGTTAAGAGATGGTGCCTTTTCTCTGTATCCTCACAAGGTAGAAGGCACAAGGGATCTCTTGCAGGCCACTTTTATAAGGGCTCTCGTCCCATTTATGAGCGCTGCAGTCTCATGACCTAACCACCTTCCAAAGGCCTCACCTCCTAACACCATCAACTTGGAGGCTAGGTTTCAACATATGAGTATGGGGGGACGTCAACATTCAGACTGTAGCAGAACTCCTTCTCTTGTCCCAGTTATCTGATCCTGATGGCAGACTTTGGCCTCAAAAGAGTGACTCAGGACACTCAGCCTGGTCCAAGCTCAACAAATATGGTAGAAATACCCTTGATAGGTTGTGAACTGAATGACAGAATGAGATATGACAAAAGGCATTGGTTTTCTAGAACTTGGTCCTAATGTTCTCCTTAACCAACAGAGAATAGGACCAGAGAGAGACAGACAGACAGCCTTTCTCATCACTGAGCTAAATTATGTACATAATTAGATTCAGAACTCGTGTTGGGTCATCTCTCCATCAGCTGGTGCTAGAGTCTGACTTGACCCTACTGGATACATACATTTCCTGTCATTTCCCTGCAGCCATTTCCCCCTTCTCCTGCCCCCTAATTTCCAGTTATTCTTCCCCACCCAAGCTAGTGATCCTAGCTAACCTCCAACTATGAACCATAGATTTTTCATACCTGTTCGGCTCCTGTCATGAAGCAATGTGTCAGTTTAATACCTACTGCCATCCTGTGCTGGGTTCTCTCATTCACTGTGGCCTGCTCCTGCTCCTTGGGCCTCTGACCCCTGTTGTCTAGTTACTGTCCAATCCCTCCTCCTGACCCTCTGTCTGACTTCTGATTCGGAGCACACATTGCCCTAACCTGGTCGTCCTGCCCTGACATGAATGTTTGTGAGTGTTCTAGCAAGGTGTGACTAACTCATGATCAAGTGATTAACCTCCTAATGTCGCTTTTCAATTCACTGTGAGAATAGAATGCCAGATATATCTGGCCCATTCTCTCATACTCTTTAGGCATCCAAACAAGAGTTGGCAAGCTGCTATAAAGGGCCAGATAGTAAATAGTAGATTTTTCAAGCCAAAAGACAAAAACCAAAGATATTTTGTGGGTGTTATAGAATAGGAAAATACATTTCTACAATTTTTTTTTTACTGATGAAATTCAAAATATACTAATTGAGTACATTTTTTCTCATGAGAAAGAGAATCTCAAGAAGGCTCCATGGTCTGCACAGAGCTCAACATGGGGCTCAATCCCACAGCCATAAGAGCCAAAATCAAGATATAAAATCAAGACATGTTCAGATACTCAACTGACTGAGGCACCCAGGCATCCCTGAGTATATTTTTTTTCTAAAACATGTCTCCTATTGAGAATAATGGAATGCTTTTTGAATACTGAGTACCATCTCACTTAATTGGGAATAAAAATTAGTGTTTTGATTCCCAATTAAATTTTCTATCATCAAAATCAACAATCGATTCTCATCTCTTCATGTTGATCTATAATGAAACGTCACGTAATTCATGTTGGAAAATGTCTTTTCAAAGAAATAGCAAGCATTGGTGAGAATGTGGAGAAAAGAAACACTTGTGCAGTGTCAGTAGACATGTAAGTTAGTGCTACCACTATGGAAAATAGTATGTAGGTTCTTCAAAAAATTTACAAAATAACTAATGTGTGATCCAGCAATTCCACTTCTGGATAGGGAAATAATAATACTAACTGAAAAAGGTATCTGCACCCTATGTTCATTGCAATAGCCAAGTCCTTGAAACAACCTAAGTATCCGTCAGCGGATGAATAGATAAAGAAAATATACATATAAATATTATTCAGCCATAAAGAAGAAGGAAATCCTGTCATTTGCAACAACATGGATGGATCCTGAGAGCATAATGCTAAGTGAAATCACTCAGACGTAGAAAGACGAAAACCATATGATCTCACATGTGGAATGAAAAAAAAAACAAAAACAAGAACTCAGAAATACTGAGAATACATTGGCTATTGCCAGAGGCGGGAGGTGGGAGATGCATGGGAGAATGGGCGAAGGGGTTCAAAAGGCACAAGTCATGGGGATGTAATGTACAGCATGGTGACTATAGTTAATAATATTGTATTTTAAAAATAAGATAAAATAATAATAATAATAATACCGTATTGTATATTCTCAAGTTGCTAAGGAAGTAGATCTTAAAAGTTCTCATCACAAGGAAAACAACTGTAACTAAGTGTGGTAATGGATATTAACCGGACTTATGGTGATTATTTTGCAGTACATACGTGTTGAATCACTATGTTGCACACCTGACACTACTATAATGTAGGTCAATTACAGCTCAATTAAAAAAAAATGAAATTTTTAGAGAACTAAAAAAAAAAAAAAAAAATAGAAAATGTCTTTTCACAAAGATAGAAACTGCCAAAGACTGATGTTAACCCATGAACATATGATCTTTACTGAAATACTCATCACTTGAAAACCATTTTTTAGAATTCTATTTATTTTTTTTCCTGATGGCTTTAGCATTTTACTACATCGAAGAAGGAATCGCTTCTAGTTGAAGGTTAGGTGAAAACTCAACTGCCCAGTTAAATGGATTTTGAAGTATGGAAATTTCTTTTACTTTTGCCTAGGGTCCAAAAAATGCTACTGGAACCATTGTGTGAGCTTAAACATTATACCCACTGCAAAGCTGCGTGAGACTAGTAGAGATCTTGCCTCTTGCTTTAACCTTTGATAACGCTGCAAGTGTTTAAGGTAGCTTGGCAGTGTTTGAGACTCAAACATTGACTTTATAGTGTGTAAGTTTTGTGTGTAAGCACAGTTTGCCTTGTAATTTGAGACTGAATTATTTAAAAAATGTCGTCAAGATGGCAGCAAAAACTGGTTCCCAAAGCCATTCAGTATTCCATAGTAGTGGTTGGGAATAGTTCTCATTCAAAAGAATTTCAGTGTCGACCCTAAGCTATAAAAATCACAATCAAACTCGACCACTGCTGAGTCATCAAACTGTTCTGTGGCAATACAAATCACGGTATCCAGCTTTTATTTCTAATAACATTTTCCAGAACTGACAATGGTTAAGTCTGTGAAAGCAAATGAAATGTACCAGATACTGCTGTTTCGATAACATAAGACATAGCCAAACATTTTCTGTGTACTACCTGTCAAAGAATAGTAAAATAAATAACCAGAGGCTTTAGATGCTTTGCATTTTCACAAGCTTTGTAAATTTGTCCAACTAAGACATCTTCGGCCCCACACGTGGTTTACCAGCATCAGTTCCAAAACGTCTTATGGGATTCCACTTCAGGTTATACTTAGGGTTTCCCAAATTTCTTTTAATGTATTCTCAGGAGCAGTCCTCACACACAGACTCTTCATAGAGGCTAATCCTTTGTCACTATATACTCAACAGTGACTCTTCAAACAAACAACAGCTGAGTAATATTGCTAAGATCTGTCAGCTCATCAAGAGCGGAGGAAAACTATTTGAAATCACTGCTCTGTTTTTTGATTACTGATGGTGCTACTCAATTCAAGTCTTCAAGCAATGATTCTTGCCGGAAGTCTGATGATAAATACAATTCTTGGCCATCTACATCATTAGCAAAGTGATTGACACACTGTTGTGCCTTCAAGGCGTGATATTCCAAGGGTGGTATTTGACGTGTGATATTTTTCCTTCCTTTTTTTTTTTTTTTTTTTTTTTTCTGACACGACGGGTCTGCTTTGGGAAATAAAACATTATATACGATAGCATGGCACGGATGAAACCCTGGAGTTATAACTGAGCTCACTGTGATTTGCAGTGTGTTCAACGACACCACAAACTATTGAGAAGCCCCCGTGTCCACACTCGGCTCTCCTTGCCCAAAAGCAAGCACAGACAGAGCATAACTGAAAGAGCGTGGTCATGTTCCAATAAAACTGTATGTAAGGATGCCGAAATTAGAAGTGTATATAATTTGCACATGTCACAAAATATTTTCCTTCTTTTAGATTTTTTTTCAACCATTTAATAATATATAAGACACGCTTAGCTCGTGGGCCATAGAAAAATGGTTGTGACCTGCATTGGGTCCATAGACTGTAGTTCGCTGACACCTGCATTAGAACAAAGAGTGAGCAAAAGTTAAAAGGATATAATGTGACATTATATCCTGGCCAAAGTGGGTTTGGGGTGGTTGTTCTGATAGAAAGCTAGCACCATAGAAAAATCAATACAGGGGCGCCTGGGTGGCGCAGTCGGTTGGGCGTCCGACTTCAGCCAGGACACGATCTCGCGGTCCGGGAGTTCGAGCCCCGCGTCAGGCTCTGGGCTGATGGCTCAGAGCCTGGAGCCTGTTTCCGATTCTGTGTCTCCCTCTCTCTCTGCCCCTCCCCCGTTCATGCTCTGTCTCTCTCTGTCCCAAAAATAAATAAACGTTGAAAAAAAAATTTTTTTTTAAAGAAAAATCAATACACAATAGGAAATGAGGGCTGTGTCCAATCTGATTCTAACATTTCAGATATTGTGCAGAGGCAATGCCCAACAGACACATGCATCCTATTAGTACTTGCGCTTATTTGAGAATAAAGTATATTATTTTGCGCTCCCATTCACGTGTTTTTTCAAATGGCGGCTGAATGGGTAGGCCATAAATACCCATTAATTTATTTGAACCGCTCTATGTAATAAACAGAACTGTTAGATACATATTTTTTCAAGGCTTGAGTTCTGTTTTTAGAATGGTTTTAGGTTTACAACAAAATTGAGAGGAAGGCACAGAATTTACCATATAATCCCTCCCTGTCCATACACCCAGCCTCCCCCATTATCTGCCTCACTCATCAGAACGGTACATTTTTTTACCAAGTATAAACCTACATTGACACATCGCCATCACCCGAAGTCCATAGTTCCCTTTAGGGTTCACTCTTGGTGTTGCACGTTCTAGGGGTTTGAAGAAATATTTGCTGACATCCGTCTCTCACAGAATAGTGTCACCACCTTAAAAATCCTCCGTGCTCCTCCTATTCATCCCTCACCCACCGCACCCCACCCCAGCAACCACTGATCTTTTCATTTTCTCCACAGTTTCGCCTTTTCTGGAATGCCAAATAGACAGTATGTAGCCTTTTCAGACCAGCTTGGTGATATTCATTTAAGGTTCCTCCACGTCTTTTCATGGCTTCGTGACTCATTTTCTTTTCTTTAGTGTTGAATAATATTGTGTGGCTGTGACTTATTTAAGGACCTTCCAGAAGAAACAGGGCCCCCTGGGGAAGCCCAGCATTTGTCCTCACAACTCAATATCCATAACCAAGTAGAAGAGAGCTGGGTCCTCATGCCTGAGACCCTTCTTTTCTGATAACTCGGAACCTATGGGGGGGGGGAGTGGAAAATAGAAATAACCCCAAGAAAGTAAATGATAAGAATAGAAGGAAAAACAAACCAAAAAATGAGGACAGGTGAGCTGATACTTCTATGCTGTTGTGTTTGTTCTTTTCTGTTTCCATAGGTGCCCCAGCCTTCTCCATGCTGTGTATCCCAATCACTTCTAATCTCAGGCTTGTTTGCTGATTAGCTGAGGCTGTTACCGTGGAATTTGGTTTTATTGAATTCTCAGCATGAAAACAATCCTTGCTGATAGCAAAATTGTGCGTCAAAGTGTCTCTTCCGTCTAGATGAGGGATATGAACAGCTTCTATGAATGAGCCTAATCTGCTTCCGATAGGTGGGCTCCTGGAAGTCAATGATGGAAGGGACATCCACGCTCCCCATGGGGGTGTTCACAGGGCCTAAGCATTTGCGCAGAGATAGAGGAACACAGGGTGAGGCAGAGTGGGCAGAGCCACGGGACAGCTCTCCCCGTCACCTATTTATTCAGGATCCCTTACTCCCTCATCCACGGAGCCCTGGACCCTCATGCTACCTTGAGAGTCAAAGAGTCCTTCAAAGCCCCGTCTCCTGCACTCCCCCAGTGCACTTCACACTTCTGTCGTATCAACTCACCAGGCACCCCCAGAATGCAATGTGCCACGTGGTTCGCTCTGCCTGCAATATCCATCCCTGCTGTCTGTCTGATGAAAATCTGGTCTTCTTCCAAGAGCAAGTCCAGGGGCTCCTTGATTCCCGTAAGCCAAATAAACCATTCTTTTTTCCATGCCCCTGTCGACGCTCGTGCTGCAAACCTTCAGTCTGCACTGGCCACGGCAAATTGCAGTCATCTTCTTACATTTCTGTCCGCTCTATTAGGGTTTGATCTTTTTGAAGACAAGCCTGTCTCCTCTCTTTGTCTTGCAACCACCTAGAGCAGTTACAGGCCCAAAGAGACAGCTGATGAATACCTGTTGATTGAAGAGCTGAACAAGTTACTGCGGTCTGTGGCTTTCTGGAGTCCCCGGGGCTGTAGAGGAGGGCTGAAGAGGTGATTGGGTCTTCCACTCTGTAATGATAGGTAGCTATTGACAGGAGTCAGTGCCTCTAATGCTCTTTCATAGGCCTCAACCCACTGAGTCTTTCTAACAACCCTAGACAGAAGAAGTACAGTTGTGGCCATTTTTGTACAACTTCTAAAACGAAGTTTAGAAACATCGTGAGACCTCCCCAGGGACGTACAGTTATTAATTGGCACAGGTGGGAATTGCACCCAGCCTCTGTGAAGACGGGGCCTTAGTTCTTCCTTCAAGGATAACATTTGCCTTTTGAAACCATCCTCTACCTTGTGCTTCAGGGGCATAGAGCAGTGTTTCACTTAGGACTCCTTGGTAACAAGCAACAGAAGCGGACTTAAGCAACGGCCTTGTACCATAAGCATGCTGAAACTCCGGAAAATCTTCAAGAGGCTGAATAAATAGCGTTCTACCAAGGAAAGCTATGATGCGGGAGTCACAGCCAGCATCTCACAGCAAAAGTAGAACGAATGGGTCGCCCACGTGGGATGAGTCCTCTGCAGTGATTTCTTTCATCCTGAGCCCTTCTTTCAGACCAAACTCTGGGGGATGGTCCAAACTGCCAGCTGACCACTCCTGTCTAGCCGTACACAGTGTGGGGAGAAAGGAGGTGGCCATTTCAGCTTTGAGAGTGGAGAAAGGCAGCCAGACTTATTCTCTCCCATGACTGTACAAAATGTGAAATAGTAATCCAAAAGGGAAATTGAGTGTGGCTGGGAAGGGGGAAAAGCCCGGAGGGCCATAAACAAATAAACAAACGCAACACTTGGGGTTAACAGTGTTTGGAGCATTTTACATAGACAAGAAACAGAAAAGACAGTATGCTTTTGTTGATTATTTCCCTGAATGGAACTATCATCATCATAATAACCAACATCATCATCTAGATGTAAAGGTCAAATAGTGAGGTGCCTGGCTGTCTCGGTTTGTTAAGCAGCTGACTCTTGATTGTGGCTCAAGTCATGATCTCACGGTTCGTGAGTTCAAGTCCCGTGTCTCGGGCTCTGTGCTGACAGCGTGGAGACTGCTTGGGATTCTCTCCTCCTTCTTTCTCTGCCTCTGCCTTTCTCAAAAATAAACAAATAAACATTAAACAATAATAATAAAAAACTAAAAATAAAAGTCAAATAGCGATACTCTCAATGCACGCACAAAATGTCAACATGTGGAAGATTTCAGACTGCTGGGCCATGAAAGTTAATGAGATAGATTTATTTCTTATAAATTGTGTCTGCCTTCCATTATAGTTACCTGACTGGGAAGATTTTTTTTTTCTCTAAAGATCTTCCCTCATTTGATATCTCTTTTTTACAATGGAAACTTTCTGGGTTTTATTTGATTGACTTTGGCAAGTCTACTTTCAGAATATCTGGCCACTTTGGACATTAAATTTCATCCGTTTTATTTTTCCCCCAAAAAATCAGGCAACCCTAGCTTTCCAATGCCCAGAATCAACTACAACCCATCACCCTTGGAATCATGACTAGATCTTCATTTCTCATGCACCTGCAACCTGGATGTGACCTTCCGTAATTTCTCATTTGGGATCTTTTCTCCTTGGCTTGAAGCATTATGGTGGAATCTACTGCCTGTCGATGCCACTCGTAGCAAATCACTCAGTGGGTATTGCTCAAGCTTCTATCGATCCATGAAATTTCGGGGGGAAAGAGTCAATAATTAGCTATTTCTTTTTCTTGCCAACATATTGAGGGCAAAAGTGCCGTGCATTCAGCTGTTTACTATTCTAGTTAGTACAGAGCAGTTCACAGTTTAACCCGATGTCAGTTAATCTTTTTTGTGCTTTAATGAGTCACTTGCACTGGCTCCTGGTTCAGGTCAATTTGACTGATAGCCCTGGGACTTGCCAAAATCCCCTGCCCTCAGATGTTTCGTTCCGGAACCTGGAAATTACTTTCGAAGGTATTGTTACAAGGGAGACCATAGTCCTCTAAAGCCTAACCCCTCCCGACCCCCAACCTCCACCATCCTCTCTAGGAAATAGGAAGTAGGGCTGGAAGCCAGCAGACTTGAATTTTAAAAGAGTCGCTGCAGACATTTCAACATCCATAAAATATGCATAGAGCACTTATTATGTATAGGAATTTGGTTGAACCCTATGAAGTTGCCATTTCTGTGGGTTAGAACCAGTCCATCATTGGATATTTCATATGTTGCAACTTAAATAAGGCTGTCTGGAGAATACAGACAGGGAAATTCTAGCAGGGAAAATAGACATCAAGCGTGGTTACAGTGCATGTTATGTAATCACGTCGTGGGCTCTGCCCCGAGAGCAGGTAACGGGAAACTTCCAGTGACTGAGTGAGGCAGGAGGATGTGGGGGCATTTCAGGACCCGCGCCAAGGGCCAAGGAGGTGCAATGACTAGGAGAGATAGTAGGCCACACCAGAGCATCGCATGGGGTTAGTGGTGAGGCAGCGGGCCTCAAGTGAAATCCAAAATGAAACATTATAGAATTTCGAATGTTGTACGATGGGCTCTCGGGAAGTCAGGGAAACGCTATGGTTGATGGAAAGACCAAATAGAATTAGATACAACGTCAATAACTTTGCATGGCACCACAGGGTCTCGCAGAATTAATTCGGGGTTTACAAAATGGGGATTTAGGTCCCATCTGATTGAGGAATTTTACCATTTATGGATTAGATTGTAGTGATTATTCAGGTGTAATGAACAGAACAGGAGGAAGCCAAAAATCAATCTTTTTAACAAGATTCACTCTTCTCCTTCCAAGCTTTTGGTTTTCATCAAATGTATGTTTGAGGTTATTTTTCCCCCAGATAAATTAATTCACCATTTTCTGGTTTAAAATACTTCCTTTCTCGCTCAGCTTTCCGATGTCTGAAATTCTGTTTTTCATTCTGCTGCTATTACCAAGGGCGTCTACCTAAAACGGTCCCTCTAACACAAATTCATACATAACTCTTCCAAAATACAGTTTCATGTGGAGGGCCGGAAGTTCCTCTTCTTTAGAAACACCACAGACCACAGGGTAAGGTGATTAAAAATAAAAACTAACAACAACAACAAAATGGCTTTGAAATCAATGGCCCTGTTCTCGGTTCTTTGTACAAAAACATTTGATCTCCCTGAGTCCTAATGTTCTCATATATCAAGGGAAGATAATTTTTAAAAACCTAAATAATAGAGTTTTCACCAATAGTAATTGTCTTTGTGCACATATTCCCTTAAAAAGCTTAGCATGTGTTATGCTTAATAAACAGCAATCATGGTTTTCTTAAATATCGTGTGCCACTCTTCTTCATGATTTTTATGAATAATATAATAACCATTACCTTTATTAAGCATACACCCTGGGGCTAGACACTACTCTGGAAATTTTATATATATGATCTCATTATCTAAAATCCATTCAAGGTTGATCTTATTTTTCTCAGTTTTGCAAATGAAGCAGAATGCATTTTTAAAGGTACAGTTCAGAGCCAGACAGACCTGGGCCCCAGTGCAGATTCTAAAATGTACAACTTCTGAGACCTTGGGTGAGTTGCTTGATCTCACTGGATCTTAGTGTCCTCATGTGAAAAATGGGCTAACCTAATCCCAAATTTGGACTTCGTGCGAAACGAATGTGACGCTCTATGCAAGTTATAAATTGCAACTCCTGGCGCATAATAGGCATCAACAAATCTCGGCCATGTTTTTTGTTTTTTGTTTTTTGTTTTTTTTTCACAAGGAAATTGAGGCTCCGAGAGAATAAGTAATTTGCCCAAGGTAGAAAAGCTTGTACGTGTCGAAGCTGAGATCCTAAGGCAGGTCCAAGACCACAGTCTGTGTTCTTTCCAGCACATCACCGGCTGGCATTAGTAAACTTGACCCCTGTCATTCTAAACACTGAAAAGGCTTTCTCTTTGCCTTTACTGTTGGTTACAAGTTGGCTAACGGATGGCGGTCATTCAGTTCCCATATTCACCTCATTTATCAGCTGCCTTTTTTTCTCCTAAGGGTGGTTACTTATACCTTACAAAGTCATCTGTCTTAACTCCAGGCCTTTACATTAAGAAGCTGGATAAGAAACAAGGAATCCTCTAGCCACAGAGATAAATATATGAGGACAAGGACTGGCTGACCTCACATGAAACCCTGCATCCCAGTAAAAGTGTCATGAGCATGCTGTGAGAAGAGCTCTTCTTGATATTAGGAGGTACATTATCTTCCAAATGGACTTTGCTACTTTTTATTACTTTTACACATTAATTGAGATAAAGGCAGGTCAATGGTGAACATGTCCATAGGAACGTTAGCTATGTATTTCAAATTATATCTCTGTGGATAGGTTATGTGGTATATAGCAAGGCATCCTCAAATGGGAACTGGAGGTTTAAAACTATCTTCTCTGATAAAAGCAGTAGGAAAGACTTACAATATGTAAGCCCAGCCATCTCTCAAAGGCATCACCTGTCCTAAGTGCTCATTTGTAGTCACTGGAAGGTATTGCTTATTATTTTTTTATGTTTATTTATTTTGAGAGAGAGAGAGAGAGACTGCAAGCAGGGGATGGGCAGAGAGAGAGGGAGAGAGAGAGAGAGAGAGACAGAGAGAGAATCCCAAGCAGACACCACACTATCAGCACAGAGCCCAGCATGGGGCTCGAACCCACGAACTGTGAGATCATGACCTGAGCCAAAATCAGGAGTCAGATGCTTGACTGACAGAGTCACCCAGGCACCCCAAGATCTTGCTTACTATTAAAGAAAGCTCACAGCTCATTGGACCCAGTTTGGAGAATAGTGAAGTTTACGAGGAACAGTTAGGCAAATGTAGGTATCAGCCACCACGGGGGAGTTTTTATATAACCTTTTTCATTGCATTGCCACAGCTTGGGAAGAACTCTAGTTTACAGGTGAGAGTACTGAAGTGCAAGAAAGCTACATCATTTGCCCAAGAGAACAGAACTGAAATCTGAATCAATGTCTGACTCCAAATTCCATAATCTTTCAACAGACAAGTAAGAATTTGAATATCTCCAAACCTATCCAGAGAAGAGTAAGGTCTCAGTCGTGGATTCTGTTTCCTTCATAAGGTTATTCTTTATGGCCAAATTGGGAGTTGTCAGGATACCCCAGCTTGGAAGCCATTAGCCGGTGGGGTCATCGTACCTCAGATTCCTCTGACATCGAGCAAACCTCTGCTTTCACATAGGTCCCCCATGCGCTCCTTTCCAGACGGAGGGGTGCCCATCCCTTTAGCACTTCTGCTAAGTGGTGAATGAGTAAGTGCTCATTCCGGTTTATCCACCACGTGTTTTGCTAGTTGGACCACCAAGAGTCATTTTCCTGACTCTGAGTTCCCCAACAAACGTAGCTTCTGGGTCTATGACAGCTTCTCTGTGGCAGGTATCTCACTGTCCTGCAGCCAATTCCAGTTCCCGTAATAGAACAATCCAGCCTCTTGGTCCAGGTTGGTTTCTATAAGGTATATCTAAGTAGTACAAAGTCCTATCCCCCAATGCTTAAGCAACACACTTTCAATAGCTCCGTAAAAAATTCAACTAATATTTATTTATCAAGTACCTTTGCGCCCACACACCCTACTAAATGCAAAGAGCAGTTTACATTATAATTCAAAGATGAGTCGGGGAATCACTGCCCTTACAGAAACCACGGTGGAGTATAGGAGCTCGCAGCTTCCCATCACAAGATCAAAGATCATCTGAAGAAATCCAGAGGTCAGTTCTGCGGTAGAACAGAATGTAGGGACATCCAGTTAAGTCACCCTAACATAATCTAAGGCTGCCACACGGAGCAAATGTAAACCCTGTGTCAAGGGGAGGGGAGGTAGAAATCTGGGTTCCCACCCAGCCTCTGTTGACACCCCAAGGCGGGAGGCACCCCTCCTTATTCCTGGGTAGGAGAGTGAGGTCCAGCTCCCAGCCACTGGGCTTTGGCTGGTACCACTGTGGCACCATGTGGCCCCTCCGTTCTGAGGTCCTCGCCAGTATGCCTTCTCCTCACCTTTCAGAGTCTTATTGTTATTTTATAGATAATGCCATTTTTAGTAGACTTAACAGGAAGAATCATGTACTTCTCTCACTGCCATTCACCACACATCAGCCCAAAACCCAGCCTGTCCTTTGGAGACTCTGCTTGGTCACGGTCGAAGGCTGCGTCCAGCTTATGCCCCACCTGCCGGGAAGGCCACCCCATGGTTGCTTCCTTCCCCCTCCCATAACCCGGCCCTCGGTCTCACAGCCAAACCCCACAGCCTAACTACCCAGTTCCTGGAAAGGTACAAGCACTGGGAGCTGGATAAGAAAACAGTTCTTCATCTCAGCATTTAATTCTGTTCTCACTCCCAGAATAATAAGCCATATGCTGTGTGATACTCCTGGCTAATAACCAGCAAGGAGGAAATGAGCACATTTATGAATTTTCCTGTTGATGTTGTCCAATTTGGGAATCCAAGTGTTATTTTAAGTAATATCTCTGCCAAAGTAATCTTTTTCCACCACTGATGTTTCATCTTGGAAATAACCTTGGAAAATATCTTTTCTCTTTTCTCTACCACATGCACACTTCATACTTTAAATCTCCTTTCAACCTCCGAGGTTTAATTGTGTGAGGGCCACTGACTTACAAGATTCTTTCGAGGAGAACCAGGGCAGCACCAGCTAGATTAAAAACACACTTGCCCACGGCAAGCCGTGCACACGGAAAAGCGGTTACTTAGCCAAAGCCTGCTTAGACAGTCAGTGGCTTCTTAAGTACGTCAAATCCCAGTCGTGGCAGAAAATTAAAGCACATTCAGATATATTGGTGAACAATCTGCCTTTGAACTACAAGTTAATGCTAAATCCTCACAAATGCGAGAAAACAAAACAAAACTTCCTCACGAATGAAAAAACTTACAAATCAGAAGCCAAAGAGAAAACTTGGGTTCCCTGTTCTTGGGTGTTTCCAGGTCTCAGTTCTCCCACACGACGACTGTCAATTGCCCACTCTGCGGCATTTCCCCCAAGCTCCGGAATTATGCCACTTTTGTCGTTATGGTTTGCTAATGTGCAAGCTCTGTGCCTCAGAGACACCCAAGCCTTTCTCCTGCCTTTCTGTACAACCTCAAAACACCCACATGCGCAAAATGGGAAAGAAGTGAATGGGAGCCTTTAGGGAGGCGAATGTCTGAGAAACTTGTTATCTCCTGTGAAATCTGAACGGGAACAGTGGGTCTCATTTTGACCCTTGGGCAGTGAGAAGAGAGCCCCCCAAAGAAAAGCTCTCCCTCCCACCCGGTCGCTAAAAATAGCAAGTAAACAAAAGATGTATCATGGCTTCTGATCTGCTTGCAGATGAGATTCAAATGCCTTTTCTTATTGGCTCCTCTCCCAGCAGCACCTCCCTGCCAGCCCACCAGACCCAATGCAGCATCGTCAGCAGGGGGGCCAGCCTAGAACTCTCTGCCCTGTCAACCTGCCCTTCACGGGCTCACCTTCAGGCACCTGCGTTTGCTCAAATGCATTTCTTCACAAATACATAGGAGCCATCATTTCTTTGTCGCCTCCTATCTAAGTGGGAGGATAGGATGATAAAATGTGGCCCTGATACTTTGTGTCTTGGGTCACGCTCCTTTATTCTGGAATGCCTTCCCTCCCTGCTCAAACTCCACCATTCTGCAGAAGTTCTACTCCGCCCGTGCCAAATGTGCTCCGATGTCCTCTATGATGTACGCAAGGGAGCTGAGACTGCACAGATACATGGGCCTTCCTGTGACGCTCTGGTGCATATACGCCCCTCACACCTCCGCCCACCCCCACCAACGATCCCAAGGGATTTTTTAGGAAGAAGCTTCTGTCCTATGGTTGGTTGTAGAGTGGGGGTTCACACCCCAAACTCTAAGAGAAAGACTATCCTTTTTCTGGAGAAGCTGGATCTACAGGTTTTATCACTGGGAAAGGATGAGGGGCATTAACATTTTCTTGAGCACCTGCTCGGCCCTTTAAATAGCTCAGTTAATCCTGGTAGTAGATATCATTATCCCCATTTTTTAAACTTTTGTTTTATTGTAAAATGCACATAACACATGCTTTAACTTTCTAACCTTTTTTTTTTCTTACATTTATTTGTTTTTGAGAGACAGAGAGAGACAGAACGCGAGCAGGAGAGGAGCAGAGAGAAGAGACACAGAATCTGAAGCAGGCTCCAGGCTCTGAGCTGTCAGCACAGAGCCGGACGCGGGGCTCGAACCCACGAACCGTGAGATCATGACCTGAGCCGAAGTCAGATGCTCAACGGACTGAGCCACCCAGGCGCCCCTAACCATTTTTAAAGTTGGCACTGCAGTGGCTTTAAGTACGTTGTTGTATAACTATTACTGCTATCCACCCCCCACAATGTGCACCCCAGACTGAAACTGTCACTGAAACAAAGCTCCCTGTCCCCTCTCCCCAGCCCTGGAAAGGACCACTGCACTTCCTGTCTCTATGAATTTGGCTGCTCCGGGTCATTGAAGGTGAGTGGATACAGTCAGCCTGAGTCTTTCTCATTCTATGCAGACGCAAACAGGCAGGCAAAGGCCGAAAGGACTTGCCCTGTGTACCCAGGAGGAAAAGCATGGGTCTCCTCCGTCAACCGCTTTGAGTAAAGAGAAAACAGGTGCTCTGCAATGTCCCCTCTGCACCCGGGAACCTCTGATATGAAAGCTGGAAAAGAGGTTGTTACTTAGTAGCCAGCGGCTGGGGCTAGGCTCCTCATCTAAACTAGAGATATGATACATACTTCACAAAATTTACATAATTGTTTACAAATTTTATATCAGGCCTGTTTGGGAAGACACCAGAAATTTTCTGCTTTGTCAAACTCCTCTACCAGCCTCTGACTGCCTGGGAAGCAGTGAATCTGGGGGAGATAAGAAAGGAAGAAACTAAGCTGGGGCAATGTTTGCTATGTGCCAAATTGTTTCTAGGTTCTCTAATTTGCAACAAAGAAAGCAAATCCTTCTACCGGGGTGGTTATTACTCTCCCTTGAGGTTTTAGAGGCTCAGAGAAGTTAAGTAGCTTGGCCAAGACCAGCCCCATCCCACTACTGTTAAAAACAGAGAACTTGACCCAGAGCGGCTGGCTGCCTGCTCACTGACTCTGTGAAGGAAGTCACCATCATTAAGCTAAAAGAGATTCCTGAGAAGTAAATTAGTCCAGTAACATCATCAAGCCCACTGCAGAGAGATTGACACTTCCCCCATCCCCTAATGTATGCGTTTATAGAGCTGGTAATGAACAAGCTTGATTTACATTGTGTCTTTGGTTGAGATTTGCTTGACTGCATAATGAATTTTCACCTTCCACAAGAGGTACGTGAATTTAGCTACAAAAGTCAAAGCAGTGGAATAAAGTATGTGTTCAGAAAAGGGGAAACCTAATGTGTAAGCCCTTGCCAAACTCCTGGAAGACTTGAAAAAAGAAAGAACCAGGGTTCTTGAGATTCAAGAGAGGTGATGGCGTGAAAGCGAGCCAGAGATGACGGCAATGAGGAAGCATTGGGGAGTTAAGCTGGGAAATTTCCAAAGTTTCTTCACAGTCAACAATTTATGATTCTATAATCTCCAAAGGGAAAAGAGTGTGTGGCCAAGGAACCCTTTCTTTGTAGTGAGATGTCAAAGAGCCCCCACCCTCGCACCTCCTTCCTGGGCTCCAGAGGCCAAGGCGAGTGCCCAGATCCTTACTCAGAGCAATGGGATATGTCGGCCCTTTTGCCCAGTGAACTTTCAGCTTCCAGGATCCAAAGCCATTTCCTCATACCCTGAGAAAGAGAAAGCCAATTGAGGTGACTGCTCTCTCCACACGGAGAGCAAATATTAGCCCAATTAGATTCAGAATCAGCCATGTTTGCTAAGCATTTTTAAAAGCCAGAATCTTACAGATGTTCTGATAATAATTTTGAATGATGACTACTCCCTTTTTTTTTCTTTTTAAATCATCTGTATTGAGGTATGATTCACGTACAATAAAACACACCCAGTTTAAGTGGCTTGATGTCTTTTGACAAACACGACTACCAGTTCAGCCAGATACAGAGTATTTGCATCAACCCATAAAGTTGCCCTCATCCCAGCCCCAGGTCACCACGGAGGTGCTTTAGGATGCTATCAATTATTTCTACCTTTGCTAGAAATGAATCGATGATCGATTGATGGTGTGTATCAATGAATTTTATATCAATGATTCGATATGGTGTGTACACATTTGTATCTGGTGTCTGTCACTCACTGTAGTGATTTCAAGGTCCACCATGTTGGTACAAGTGTATCAGTACATCATTTATGTATTTTGATTGATGAGTAATATTCCACTGGGTGCATCATGCAGATATACTATAGTTTATTTAAGCATTCACGTGCTGATGGACATCTGGGTTGTTTGCAGTTTGGAACTCTTGCAAGTTAACATACTATGAGCACTCATGAACAAATCTTTGGGTTAACAAGTTTTGTTGTCTCTTCGGTAAACGCCTAGGAGGGAAATTTTTGTGTATGACATGGGCAAGGATACCCGGTGTTCTCGCACATTTTGCTTTTAACACTATCCTTTCCAGACTCCTTGTTGAAAATCCGTTGATCGTATATCCGTAGATTGGTATTTTCTTAGCTGGAAATGAAATGACTTACCCTGGTTCACACTCCATTCCCTTCACTTGTCTATTTGTTTATATTCCCAGTCTTCTGGAGAGTCTTGGAGCAGCTTCCCAAAAAGCTTGCAGAACAGTAGCCAACAACTAGGAAGCAGAGCTGTAAGACTCAACGTGGGTTTCTAATTCCAAAATCCATTTTTTCCTTGATTGCATGCTAAACACAATATGACACCCCATGTTTGACCCGTGAGTACAGATTTGTGAAGTCCCCACCACCTTCCAGCACCATTGCAGGGGCTGAGGGTAGAATGGTGAGGAAAGTAGAGGGAGGCCTCTATTCTTTTTTTTTTTAATATGTTTGTTTATTGGGGCGCCTGGTGGCTCAGTCGATTAAGTGTCCGACTTCAGCTCAGGTCATGATCTCACAGTTCGTGAGTTCGAGCCCCGCGTCAGGCTCTGGGCTGATAGCTCAGAGCCTGGAGCCTGCTTCAGATTCTGTGTCTCCCTCTCTCTCTGCCCCTCCCCCATTCATGCTCTGTCTCTCTCTGTCTCAAAAATAAATAAACATTAAAAAAAATTTTTTTAAATAATATGTTTGTTTATTTATTTTGATAGAGAGAGAGAGAGAACAAGTGAGCAGGAAGGGGCAGAGAGAATGCCAAACAGACTCCAGGCTCAGTGCAGAACCTGACTTGGGGCTCGAACCCATGAACTCTGAGATCATGACCTGAGCCCAAACCAGGAGATGGACACTGAACTGATTGAGCTACCCAGGCACCGGGAGACCTCTGTTCTTAAGGAGCAAGTTTTCTAATAGAAGGAGGCAGAAAATAAACACACAATGGATAGACAGATGGAGAGCTAGAAAAAAAAGAGAGACGGATCATTGCGGACACTGACAAGTTCTCCGAGAAAGATTAAATGAGGTAATATCGTGGAAGGGTGACGAAGGACCACTGCCTTCTCATGACAAAGTGTCATCTCAGTGGAGACTAACATGATAAAGAGTAAGCCAAGAGCCAAGGGCACAACACAGATGCGGAGCTCAGAGCAGTGTATTGAGGATGCAGAAAGGCTAGGATACTGTTGTAAATGAGGGAAAACGGAAGGATGTTTGAGGGAGGGGTACATTGGACCTCACAGGCCCTGCCACAGTCTTTGCACTTTGTTCTGGGAGTAAGGAGAAGCTGTTGGAGGATTTCAAGCAGGGTAAAGATGGTCTGATTTACACCTTGGGGTGATCACTCCTGGCCACTCTGTGGGGTGTGAGACCAGGTAAGGGTGCAGAGTGAAGCCAGGTGGACTGTGTAGGAGGCTCTCAGAGCAGGCAGGTGAGAAATGCTGGCGGTGTAGACCAGTGCTTCAGTAGAGTAGATGTGGAGAAGGGTTAGAGTCAATACATATTTAGAAGGCTGAGCCATCAAGACGTATTTCCAGATGGGATATTGGGGAAAGGGAGAGAGTGTCTCCTGAGCGTGTGGACAGCACTGCCATCTGCTGCGAAGTGTCTGTGTATGTGGAATCGGACTTGGGAAAGGGAAATGAAAATAAATCCGATCTGTTTGGACTCCATGAGGCTTAAGGTACTTCAGAGATGTTTAAACATAGCTTCTGAATAAGTAGTTTGATATGTAACACGGGAACTCAGGGGCAAGGTCCAGGGTGAAGGGGTAAACGTGAGGGTGTCAGCTATTAGACGGTATTTGAGTCCCTGGGAGTGGATGGAATCATCTAAGATGAGAATGTTGATAGAGAACCAATCTTCTGAGGTCAAGATTTGGAGAAGAGAAATAAGATTTTTGTATAAGTCAACTACGGGTGTCTTACGGAAGGAAGTTAAAAATTGTAGAATAAATTATGACCGCCAACAACCATGTCTCATGATGCCCACTCACTATGATGTCTAATTATCAACGAATTGTTGGCACTTACAGGTTGCCTACTCCGTGCCGGAAACAATGACAATGGAATGACACATGTCTCCTAAGAAGATAGATACGATCATCATCCCCTTTTTTATATGTAAGACAATTCAGCGTTAGAGGTTAAATAATGTTCTACCACAGTTACGAGTTTGCACGTAATGCTGGTGGCATTTCACCACTGCACATACTACCACAGCACAAGAATCAGTAGGTGACACTGCCACCTGGGTTCCATCTAATCCAAGATGTCATTGGTCCTGACGTGCTCCATTGTCTTATGCTCCACTAAGAAAGAAAGAAATCTTTCCAATTCAACTGTGACATAATTATTGCTCAGAATATTTACATATGATTCTTTTTTTTAAGTTGATTTTTAGGGGTGCGTAGGTTAAGCCTCTGACTTTGGCTCAGGTGATGATCTCACGGTTAGTGAGTTCAAGCCCCGCATGGGGTCTGTGCTGACAGCTCAGAGCTTGGAGCCTGCTTCACATTCTGTGTTTCCCTCTCTCTCTGCCCCTCCTCTTCTCTCTCTCTCTCTCTTGAAAATAAATAAACATTAAAAAATTTTTTAGTAAAGTTTATTTTTATTTTTGAGAAAGATACAGAGAGCAAGCAGGGGAAGGGCAGAGAGAGAGGGAGACGGAATCCCAAGCAGGCTTCAGGCTGTCAGTGCAGAGCCCCACACGGGGCTTAAACCCACAAACCGTGAGATCATCACCTAAGCCGAGATCAAGAGTCTGATGCTCAACCAACTGCATCACCCAGGCGCCCCTGCATATAATTCTTGAAGTAAGTCATTTAGACTTAATTAGACCATGATTTGTTTCATCTATTAATTTTACATGTACAGAAAGGGAAAATATAAGCAAAACATATGGCTAAGAGTTTTAGAAAACTTTCATGTTCAAGTGCAAGTCTTCTGAAACAGTTTCTGTCCCGGAGATACCAATGTCCACTTTTTTTTTTTTTTTTTTTTTAAAAAAAAATCATCTTTTTTACCCCTTAAGGTGTTGGTGACACAGCACCTCTTAAAGAAAAGCATTATTCAACTAAAAGCTATTGTTTCTGGGCTTTGAAGCCTGCTTTGCAATCCTGGAATACTGACCGGTCTACCCGGGATCCCGCCTTGGGAATGTGGGTCAATACACCTGCTTCAACACCTTTCCTACCTTCTCCCGCAGACATTTGCTTTCTGGAAGTGACCAGTGGAGCACTTGGCTGGCTGATTTCCTTTCCAGCCAACATTGTTGCTGGGGCTCGCCCAGGCCGAGACAGCGATAGCCACACCGCCACTGCCACCTGGCCCTCAGAGGCGGTAACGCAACGTCGACTCTTAGACGGTATCTCAGTTTCAGAAATGCACACCAGGAAGTGTGCATGCATCGCAGAATCCATGAAAACCAGTATTTACCACAGAAGTAAGGGGAACAATTAGACTAGTACTGCCACAGGACACTACAAAGGACTAGAGGGGTTGAAAACATCCAGCGTTGATGTCTTTTCTGGTTTCCCAGATAGCCACTTATCACAAGAACCGATAGCTCTGCTTTTTATAAAGGCTGAGTTGACAGGTAAGTAATTTTATTGTTACTTTTAATTATCTGTGTTAGCTAGTGTTCCTACGTTGAGCCTACATCATTTGCATGATATTTTAAAGCAAATTTATGTGATTCAAAATTTTCTTGTTTCATCTCAGTTAATTTTACTAAGTCTTGTATACGTCCTAACATGTTCGTCTCTAACATGTATATGGCACAGGACTATTTGTGTGCAGAATGTTGGAGGTTGAAATACATGGTTGTGAGACACTTTTCCACAATGATCATCTTAATTGTAACACGCACACTGTTGTCAAGCGCAAACAGAGTCGAATACATGGGTCACAGGTAAAGGGCTCTTCCCTGATGAACTCCTGCTGGGTTTTCCCCGGCTTGTGACACTTAGAGGTTTCAAAGCTCAGCAGCGCCATCTAGTCGTGTAAACCAGAACCGCCGCCTCTTTTTCCTTCCTCAAGAGTTGGTGTCCCCAACGCCCGCAGGGAGTCCTGAGTCCTGATTTCCTTTTGTCTCCAAGACCATTGTGGGGTCAAATTTGTGTTCCCGTTAGTGATACAAGCCTTACGAACGATCACCAAAATTTCAGAACCCCAACACCCTTCCTAAGTAGTAGCACATACAGACTATTTCCTAAAAACATTCTTGGTAACTTTTCAAATCTTTTTACAAATTATCGGATTATGTTAGCAAAATCAGACACTTTTTGCCAAAAGATGGACGCATGGTAATGATGAAAGGTATGCTTTTTTTTAAAATAGGTTTACATCACAGAGCGACTCCTAGTCTGTAACTCACTTGTCCATCTTCAATTATTTTGCAAATTACTGATACCTGCAAAACCCATCACTGTATTGATTGTCTTATTACTTATCTCTTCATGAGTTTTTAGAAATTCTTAGCTGGATAGGCTCTGGGAATAAAATGTTATATATTAATGCTTTGTTGAAACAGACATTTTCTCTTTTTTTAAAGTTTTTTAAACATGTATTCATCTTTGAGAGACAGAGAAAGACAGAGCATGAGTAGGGGAGGAGCAGAGAGAGAGGAAGACACAGAATCTGAAGCAGGCTCCAGGCTCTGAGCTGTCAGCCTAAAGCCTGATGCGGGGCTCGAACTCACTTACTGCGAGATCGTGACCTGAGCCGAAGTCAGAGGCTTAACCGACTGAGCCACTCAGGCGCTCCGAAACAGACATTTTCTGGTAGTATAACAAGTGACATATTTCTGGAAAAGTTTTTAAATGTGACAGATAACTGGGGCGCCTGGGTGGCTCAGTCGGTTGGACGTCCAACTTCTGCTCAGGTCATGATCTCACAGCTCACGAGTTCGAGCCCCGCGTCGGGCTCTGTGCTGACAGCTCAGAGCCTGGAACCTGCTTCCGATTCTACGTCTCCTCCTCTCTCTGCCCCTCCCCTGCTTGTGCCTTCTCTCTTTCTTTCTCGTAAAACTACATAAACATTAAAAAAATTTTTTTAATGTGACAGATAATCCCTAATATGGGCTGTCAAGCTACGTTTTGTGAAGTTATACAACTTGCCAAGAGTAGTGGCTTTATTTTGATCAGTTTCCTGATTCTTTCAGATTCTTAGCCACCATGTTCTGCTCTTACTATTTTGCTATGTTGTTTCTACAACAAAAGCAGCAATAGTGGCATGGGTTTCATCCAGCATTCTATCTGCTCAAAATCTCTCTTGACTATCATTTCATTATTGCCAAAGAACGATGGCCACGGTTATTCCTGTTCAGGTCCTACCAGAGCAGGGTGCTATACTTCTCTGTTCATTTGCCATATTGGACTGTAATTACTTTTTCTCTACATTTCCCCCTGGGTTAGGATCTGGAAGTCACCAGACTGATGGCAGTGTTAAGAAAAATTATTCAAAACTGAGATATAAGGCAAAAAGGTGAGTGTCACATCCTTCCCTCGAGGGAAGGCGCACAGGATTACTTCAATTGTTTACTACTGATTCAGGTTGCCAGATTTGGTTAAGATACATGTTAACGTATAGGCTTTTTTCCTGATACAGATGAAAATAAGTGCCAAAGTCCAGTGGTAGAGGTAACCCCCAAAATGGCACAGTTCGTTGCCCTGTAGTACATTAACCAGTCTGACCCTAACATGCCTCTGTCAAATCGTCCATACATATATGAAGCTCTTCAAATGGTCTTTGAATTGGTCTTAATATCTTACCAACTCTTTTGTTAATTGATAAATTGAACATAACCTCTGACATGTATTCAAATTTTATATTTCCATGATATTACCTTTGGAAAACTATGCTTTAGGTGTTTGAACTGTGGTTGTATTCATCTTTGTATTTGAGCTTAATATTGTACATGATGTCTGGATGGATGTCTATTTTTATTTATTTATTTACTTACTTATTGAGAGAGTGAGAGAGAGCACAAGCAGGGAAGGAGCAGCGAGAGAGGGGGACAGAGGATCTGAAGAGGGCTCTGAGTCGATAGCAGAGAGCCTAATGTGGAGCTCGAACTCACAAACTGTGAGATCATGACCTGAGCCGAAGGGAGATGCTTAACCAACTGAGCCACCCAGGTGCCCCTGGATGGATGTTTAAATAAGTGCTCATGAATGGAGGGCTCCAGTCCTACCACTGCCATGGCTCGAATACAAAGCCGGAAAGGTAGCAGCCTTCCATTTCTGAATATATATACATATGGATATATATACATACTATATGTTATGTAATTACAGCAATTATTTAATCATGTTATATAATTATTATTGCTGTTTTATACAATAACCATCATATATCATAATAATTATATTATGCTTTTAATAGTTATACTGTATAATAATTATATGATATACAAGCATACCATTATATACCTTGGTGCAAGGTTTGCTCTCCTAGCGAGAATATCTTAGTCTGTTTTAAGGTCTATTCATTTCCTATTGCTACTATAACAAATTATCAGATTTTCAGTGGCTTAGAAAAACATAAATTTATTATCTGACAGCTCTGGAGAGCAGACATCTGAAGTCCAAGGTATCGGGAGGGCTGCATGCCTTGTGGAGGCCCTAGGGGAGAATCTGTCCCTTGCCTTCAGCATCTGGAGGCCACTGCCTTCCTTAGCTCATGGGCCACACATCACTCCAACCTCTGTCTCCACTGTCACCTCTCGTGTCTGACTCTGACCCGCTGCCTCCCTCGTGTGAAGGTCCTTGGGATTACCTTGATTTCCCCTTGGATAACCCAGCTTAATCTCCTGGTCTCAGGATCCTTGACTTAATCACATCTGCAAAGGCTTTTCTACCACATAAGGTGCCACATTCGTGTTTCAGGAATGGGGAGGTGAATCTCTTTGTGGAAGTAAGAGGACGCATTTTTTTACCTACCACTGTCCCTATCCCAATATACTAAAAACACATACAGAAAACATTTTAGGGAAGACTGGCCACGAGGTGATTTACTGTCATTATGGCTATAGCCTTTACAGATTTCAAAAAAGCCGAGTTCACACATGTAGACAGGATAATTTAACAAAATTACACATAGATATTAGTTCCTGCCGTCCTACTTTAGCCACACTGTTACATCGCTCAGGGCAATCCACAAATTTCCTTCAGTTCCATGGGATTCAATATACCGCAGGTGCGGGTCCTGGAGTCAAGCAGATTCAACTGAACTCTGGCCCAAGCGTGCAATCTTAGTCAAATTACCTGACCCTTTTGGCTTCAGCTCATCACCTATTTAAAGGCGAGGCTAATGCTTACCCTATAAGTTTGCTGAGGAGTTACATGAGTTAACATATGCAAGGTGCTGGCCAGGATTCCTGGCACACAATAAATGCTCAATAAATAGGCATTTGTTCCTATCACTACCGAAATCTGAACCAATCCTCTGTTCGGTGCTACCGCCACGGCCTGAGCCACTGTCATTCTTGCAAGAATAGCGGCAACGTCATGATATCTGCCTTCCGTGCTTCCCCACATACACCTCGTGGCCTGTTCTCAAAGTAACAGACAACGAGCCTGTGAAAACTCACGTCAGATCTTGCGGCTTCTCTGTTCTAAGTCCCACAGGGGTCTTCCAGTTCTCCCAAGCAGGGGCTTCTGTTCCCTGCTGCCCTGTTCTTCCACAATGTGGCCCCTTGGCCACGCCACCTGTCTGCCCCCTGGTGATCGATCCCAGAGCAACCCCAGCTTTGCTCTTAGGGACTTTGCAGGGTCTGTTTGCAAGACCTTCGACCGCCCTTCCTCTGCTTAACGCCCACTCCTCCTTCAAGGTTAATTTCTGCATCTTTTTCAAGTTTGTGCTCAAGTGTCCCCTGCCCCGTGAGGCCCACCCTTCCCGCCCTTTTAAAATTGCAGACCTACCTCCCCTCTTTCACCATAAACATTTCTTATCCCTCTTCTCTGCTGAAATGTTTGCCCCAGGGTTTATCACCATCTAACATAGTCTGTTTTTCTTGTTTAGTTTGATTATGTCTCCCCTCAGCTAAAATATAAGTTCCACGAGGATAGAAATTATCGATTGTTTGGTTAACTAATGTATTATCATAGTTCTGAGAAACAGGCTGGTACATATCAGGCTCACCAAAAGTATTTACAGAATTAATGAGCGCATCATTCTTTCAACTTGGCTGCCGGAACCTATCAGCTTTCACGTTGTTTCCTTCTCTGTTCAAGTCGGCTGCTATCCTACCAAATCTTACCCCACATATACTGTAATATATGCAAAAATTGGGGGGGGAGCCAATTTTTTTATGTTTTTTTGTGTGTTTATTTATTTTGAGAGAGAGAAAGAGAGAGAGAGAGAGAGAGAGAGAGAGAGGGAAAATCCCAAGCAGGCTCATTGCTGTCAGCACAGAACCCAATGCAGGGCTCGAACTCAGGAGCCGTAAGATCATGGCCTGAGCCAAAATCAACAGTCAGATGCTTAGCGGACTGAGCTACCCAGGCGCCCCAAGCATAAAAAAGTGCTAACATAAACTGAATATACTTGTCGAATTTTGATATTGAACAAAAGACATTGCCATATTCATAGTCTACTGTAAACGTTTCTTTCAGAAACCATGATATGCACAACAAGTGATTTCAAGTCGTCGAAGAAGAAATTTATAAGTTTACCCACTGAGGACTTTCATAAAAACTCGCAAGTAGAGAAAATAATTATGGCAATGTGCTAATCTGGTTCAAGTATTTTTGCCTAGAGTCAGAATTTTTTATTCCTTGTTTTTTGTTTCAGGGCTATAATTGCAAGAAGGTTTTTGTGTGTTTAATTTAGACTTAAACATGATTCTAAGAATATCTTATGAGCTACGCATTACTAATATAGTTAGAATTGCACTGTATTTGCTGTATAAAACACACATGCACATATTGTCTGTGTTTTCTCTCCCTTTCTACCTGTAAGATAAGCAATTGAGTTGACAGTAACGTGACTTGATTATAATGTAGCTACATTTGATTACCTTTTTTAAAAAATGGAGGGGCACCTGGGCGGCTCAGTTGGTTAAGCATCCACCTTTGGCTCAGGTCATGATCTCATGGTCCGTGAGTTCGAGCCCCACATCAGGCTCTGGGCTGACAGCATGGAGCGTGCTTGAAATCCCGTCTCCCTCTCTTTGTCCCTCCCTCATCCTCTCTCCCTGTCTCTCTCAAAAGTAAATATTTTAAACAGTCAAACGAATAAAAAAATATAAAACACCTTTGCCTCTACCTGTTTAGTTCGATCTGTTCTGACGGAAGAGTGAGTTTAAATGCAGAAGCTGAGCTAGATTGTAACCACTGCTAGCATTTATCGAGGATCTCCTGGAGCCAGATCTGAGGCATTCATTATTCCTCAGGTTCCGACACCCCAGCGGGTGGGTATCATTCTTGTGTCTGTGTCACAGATGAGTCACACGGAGATCAAGTACGCCGCCGAAGCCCGTGCTGGGTAAATGGCAGGGCTGAGGTGTGAAGCCAAGCCCAAGCTTGCGCTCACTCTCATTCACCTCCCCACCAAAATAGGAGGATCCGATTTGCCTCCTACACCTCTCACTTCCCTGGAACTGCTTTCAGTAGAGTCCCCAGCGGTCTCCCTGCCACCAAATTTAAAATAGACACTCCATCCTTGTCTGAGCTGACACTTCTACATTTGACCAGGCGAACGGCTGTCTGTTGACGAAACAGCTCCTACTCTCACCTCCCTGGGCAGCGACCCTCTTCCGCTTGCTTCCTACCCGCGGGGTCACCCTCGCTCGTGTCCTATGCCACCTGCACCTCCTCTACTCCACTCTTTTTTTTTTTTTAATGTTTATTTATTTATTTTGAGAGAGAGAGAGAGAGAGGGCAGGGGAGGGTCAGAGAGGGAGAAAGAGAATCCCAAGCAGGCTCTGTGCTGTCAGCACAGAGCCCGACGTGGGGCTCACACTCAAAAACTATGAGATCATGGCCTGAGCCAGAGTCAGATGCTTAATGGAGTGAGCCCCCCAGGCACCCCTGCTATACTTCACTTTTAAATGCTGGGGCTCTTCCGAGCTTTCTTCCACGTTGCTCTGTCCTGTCCTTCCTTCATTAATCTGTTCATTCATTTCACACATGTTTATTAAACCTCTGTGGTGTGCAAGCTCTTGGGCCGAGAAAGTTCTCCAAAGGGGCAGTTTGGCAGAGGGGTGTCATGGGGAGATGTAGCCAAGAGAATGCGCACAGCCTTGGATGGAGATGGGGTGGCAGGACCGCCCTAGGGAAATTTTCCTGGGGAGGTAACATTTAAGGTGACGTTTAAAGACGAGTAGAAGGGGCTCCTCAGTGGCTCAGTCAGTTAAGCGTCAGACTCTTGGTTTCAGCTCAGGTCACGATCTCATGGTTCATGAGATCCAGCCCCGCCTCGGGCTCCATGCTTGCCGAGCATGCTTGGGAATTCTCCCTCTGCCCCTCCCCCTCCCCCTCTCTGTCTCTCTCTCTCTCAAAAGTAAATAAACAAACTTTTAAAAATTAAAAATAAAGAAAGACAGGTGAGTAGAAGTCATCTAGAGGGACTGAAGGAATTGTCCTGGCGAAGGAAGCAGTGGGTAAGAAGGCTGGGAGCTGGTAAGAGCCAGGCTTTTCTGAGAAGCTCAGGAAACGGTAGAACCAGAGGCAGAGGCTGGAAAACAGGTGAGGGAAAACCATGCTTGTCCTACAGGCTGTGTTAACGATTTTTACTGTTCCTTAAGGATAGCAAAGTCATTGAAGGGCTTTAAGCAAGACAGTGACATGATCTTATTTGTGTTTGTATAAAACCACACTGGCCGCGGTGATAAGAATAGACGGGACGGGCGTTGGGAAAACCACCATCATTTTTGGTCTGTCTTACCTCTACGGTCTCAAAAAATATACTCTTATGTCATTATTGCTCTTCTCCAATACAGCTACCAACATTATCTTTGTACTCCCTCAATACATGAATGTATGCTTGCTGAAAATGATTTTAAGCACATGGAATGAAAAGTGAACATCTTCCCCGACTCTCCACTACAAAGCCATTCCTCTCTCCAGAAGTGAGAATCAATCTGGACCCTTTTCTATAGATTTCCGTGTGAAGGTGCATCACCAGGATGTTTGGGACCATCTATTTCCATATGATAATGTCACTGTAAATATAAACCTATCATTGCAGAGGACAGTTGTAGCTATGCTGGTGGAGTCCTATTGGAATTATCACAGAAATTTGTTTTGGGAGTCCCAAGTATTTTAAAAACCTCCTGCTTCAAATCTATGGTGGATTTTGTGAAAGGAAATGGTATTGACTAGGTAGCATGCTGTGTTAGTCTGTTCATGTGGCCATGGCAAAATACAGACAAGTATTCAACAACAGAAATTTGTTTTCTCACAGCTCTGGAGGACAGAATCCCCAGATCAACGTGCCAGAAGCTTCAGTTTCTGGGGAGATCAGTTTCCTAGCTTGCAGATGACTGTCTTCTCATCATGTCCTCACATGGCCTCTTCTCTGTGCAGGCACAGAGAGAGATCTCTGATGTCTCTCCATATAAAGATATCAGTCCTGTTGGATTAGGGCCCCACCCTTGTAACCTCATTTAATCTGAATTACCTCCCTAAAGGCCACGGTTAGGACCTCAACATATGGACTTTGAGAGGACACAGCCCATAGTCCCATCCAGCCATTCTCCTGAGGGCCGCTACTCTGTAATCAACACATATCTCCACACTTGAGCTGTGTGACTGCAGGATGAAAAGGGGTTCTGTCCTAATGAGTAGTTCTGGGATCCCCACATCGTGGTCTGATCCCAAGTTGCAGGAACCTTAACCTTTACTTTCGGATAGCATTCAACACGCCATCATGCATTTTCTGTCTGCAGTCTAACCCCCCATCCTAGGCAGGCATTGGGTTGCAGAAAATAGGGTCTGATGCTCTCAGAACCTGATTGGCTTGGGTTTTCAAAGTCCCCATTCTGATGTTTCCTTCACTAATTTCATAATCAGTGAGCAATGTTTCTGATCACATTATTTATTAAAACCAATGATATGTTTGTTGCCCTGATTCTCCAATCATAATTCAATTTTTTTTTAATTTCAGTATAGTTGACACAAACATTACATTAGTTTTAGGCATACAACATAGTGATTCAATTTCTGTGTATATTATGCTGTTCTTGTAAGGGTAGGGCTAACCTGTAGCCTTAAGAGATAACATCTTTGTTTTCACACTATAGGTTAAGAGATAACAGCCTTATCCTATCAATCAAGGGATGGATTAGCGCTTGATTGGATTGGGGCAAGGGCCTGTTTGAACCGTTTCCACCTGGGAACTATTCCTTTGTTCTGTTCCCAGGTGATAATAGACCATGTGGTCGGCTATAGAAACTCTGTACCCCGGCTGTTCAACAGTGTCTGGTCAACAGTGTCGGTCCTGATCAATCGGTTTGTTTGGCCTCTCGTTGCAATAAACTTTGTTGTGACTGTCACTGGTGCCTGTAGCACTCTGTTTCAGGAGTCATGTGGATGCAACAGTGCTGACCACAAGAAAACTACCACCTGCCACCATACATCACTATTACAATATCATAGACTGTATTCCTTATGCTGTGCCTTTTATTCCCAATGATGCAGGCTGGCTGGGTGCAAGGACCCAAAGGGGGTCCTTCAGGACCAGCTGAGAGGATCCCTGGCTTCCAGCAGGCTAGAAATCAAAAGCGAGCTGAGAAGTGAGAGCAGAGTTTATTGGAGGCATAGAGAGAGTACAGATACAGACAAAGCATCCAGGAGCTTTAGAAAGGAAAGGAGAGTGGGTCGTGTCTTCGCTTGGGATTTTTATTGAGCATGGTGGTCTACTGCTCATGTCTTCTCAGGTGCCCAGGACAAAAGTCGAGGGCTTAGGTAAGTCACTTATGCCTTGGAGTCAGGGGTCTTGATGAGTCAATGGTCTTGGAAAACATTTACAATGGCCCTGCCCAGTCACTCCTTAGATGTTACCTACTGTACTGGAACACTCCAAAGAAATCCTTGAGACCTTAACCTTTACAAGAAGGACATACAACCCCATCTGTTCTATAAGGCACAGGTAACATGGGGGGGAGGGGGTGCCAGCAAGAACAGAAACAGGAAAGGGAGCCAAGGAATCAATCTTTCACGGGGTCCCTTCAGTGTCCCTGTGTCACCATGACTACTCCTTACATTACTGGAGGTCCCTATCTCTGTCTCCCCTTCACTGACTTTGCCCAGCCCCCCCCCAACCCCCTCCCTCTGGTACCCATCAGCTTGCTCTCTGTATTTATACGTCTTCCAAGTGGAATTTTTCTTAAAGGACTGCTATTGAAGTATGAATCATCTAAGCCATTTCCCTTCTAGAAAACACAAGTGAGAATATTAGCAAATGAAATTGAAATTAAAAGAAAAGAGTAAAAAAAAATATACCGACACAAAACATAAGTGAAACTGCTCGGTGTTCCCGTCCCAGAAGAGAAAATGAGACGGCTGTTTCTGCAGGCGTTTCCCTCAAGGGCTTGGGGGGACGCGTTGTCGCGGTGGTCGTGGGCACAGCTGCGTTCCCGCAGGTGCGTGGGGCGAGGGGGTTTTGTGAAAGCACTTTTATACAGCTTTTGTAATCCAGAGCCTAGGTGAAAAGTCACCTAAACGTTTAAATAGGAACATGCGTACACAACACTTTCCTACGCGGTTCACTTTTTATTTGGTTTTCCATTCTTCCCAGCTGTGACCTCAAATAGTGCTCTCCGAGGGGTCGTGTTCATGCTGCTCTGGCCCGGCTGACTTATCACGACGCCTCCCTGCTCCTGAGCCGTTGAGAAGTGAAGAGGGAAGGAATAGTGACTGGAAAAGGAAAGGAAGAAAGAACACCAGGATATAATAATGGGATTTGAATTTACAGGAAACAATACGTCCAAGTTTCTTCCTTTAACCCAACTGATCTTTTCTTCATGAGAAATTCAGATATATACAGAACATACCCTCAAAAATTACATTTTTTAAAAGATGAGGTGACAGGGGGCACCTGGGTGGTGCAGTTGGTTAAGCTCTGACTCTTGATCTCAGCTCAGGTCATGATCTCACGGGTTCGCAAGATCGAGCCCCGCATCGGGTTCTGAGCTGACAGTGCAGAGCCTGCTTGGGATTCTCCTTCTCCCTCTCTCTCTGCCCCTCCACCCCCATAAATAAAATAAAACTTAAAAAAAAGATGAGGTGACAAATTTCCATATGATCCAGCAATCCCGCTTCTGGGTATGTATCCCCAAAAGAACTGAAAACAGGATTTTGAAGAGATATTTGTCCACAAGGGCAGCAGCCAAGAGGTCGGCACATCCCAGAGAGTCCACTGATGGATAAATGGACAATATGTGGTCTATCCAGACGATGGCATATAGTTCAGCCCTAAAACGGAAGGAAGTTCTGACCCACTACAACCCGATGAACTCCAGGGACGTGGTGCTAAGTGAAATCAGCCAATCACAAAAGGGCAAATACCCCAGGATTCTGCTTACCTGAGGTGCCTAGAGTGGTCACCCTCACAGAGACCGAGTACAATGGCCGTTGCTAGAGGCTGGGGGAGCGAGAGTGGGGCGTTCGTGTTTTGGTTTTTTTTTAATGTTTATTTATTTTTCGAAAGACAGAGCGTGAGCAGAGGCAGGGCAGAGAGAAAGGTGGACAGGAGATCTGAAGTGAGGGCTCAGCCCAGACAGCAGATTGCCCCGTGTGGGGCTCGAACTCAGGAACCCTGATCGTGACCGCGCTCAATGGACTGAGCCAGCCAGGTGCTCCTGGGGAGTTAGTGCTTAATGGGGACAGAGGTTCAGTGTTGGAAAGGGAAAATGGGAATATATGTTACAGTGTATCTTGCACAGCAGTGTGAATGCACTTACCACCGCTAACTGTGTCACTGCATCACCGCTTGCGATCGGCAGTGTGAGTTATACTAAGAGGTATGTATTTGGTCTTTCTCCCATTTCTGGCACAAAGCCCCTAAAAGCCTTGGAATCTCCTGTGATGAGAGCAATAAAGGTGTCTTTTGTTGCATTCCTGGGGGGGACTTTTAGACCTAAGGCTAGGGGCTGGTTACCAGTGAGCCAAATGTGATTAGAGGTTTGAACTCTCAGTCCCATCCCCCTGACCTCTGGGGTGGGTCTGAGACTTAAATCATCTTGGATACTTTGTGGCAGCTGCTCATGAGGGAAGACTGCAGCTGCCCCCGTTTTGACTTCAAACTTTCTAGTTGGGTTCTTTCCAGCTGGTCTCTTGGCTCAAGAGGAAGTCCCTGAGGGCAAAGTATCCCCTGAAGGGAAACAAAAGTATCCCCTCGAGCAGTAAGGACTGGCCTGAGCCAGCAAGATCAGCTCCAAGACAGAGATCAAGTTTTTTTCAGCTCCCTAACTTTTAGTATTTTTTTTTTTAATGTTTAAATTTGGTTTAAATCCAAATTAGTGAACATAAAGTGTAACAGTGATTTCAGGAGTGTTATTTAGTGATTCATCACTTATATACACACCCAGGGCTCGTCTCAACAAGTGCCCTCCTTAATGTCCAGCCCCCATCTAGCCCATCCCCCCATCCAACACCCCACCAGCAGCCCTCAGTTTGTTCTTTGCATTTGTCCCTTATGGTGTGCCTTCCTCTCTATTTTTATTTTATTTTTCTTTCTCTTCCCCTAATGTTCATCTGTTTTGTTTCTTAAATTCCACATATGAGTGAAATCATATGATATTTGTCTTTCTCTGATTTATTTCACTTAGGATAATACACTCTAGATCCAACCACGTCGTTGCAAATGGCAAGATGTCATTCTTTTTGATTGCTGAGTAATACTCCAGTGTGTGTGTGTGTGTGTGTGTGTGTGTGTGTGTACCACATCTTCTTTATCCATTCATCTATCGATGGACATTTGGGCTCTTTCCGTAATTTGGCTATTGCTGATAGTGCCGAGACAGAGGTCGAGTTGGCCTTCACTGACCACCTGCATGTACCCACCCACCTTTGCCCCACACTTTCCTTACATAAACTTTCAAGTATTTTCAGCATCTTGGAGACAGTCTTTCACATGCTAGTTGGCCATCTTTCCAGTGTTGTCCTCACTGAAATAAATTCCTTTCTTGTTCCACCACCCCTGTCTATCTCTGGATTTTGTCATCAGCGAGTGGCCAAGCCTGGTCTGTCTGGGACACCCTCCCCACCCCTAGTGTGCCGGCTATGCTCGTGTTTTTCTAGATGTGGCATTGTGTTTAATCCAGATCCTAAAATGAGTCTGAATTTCCTGGAGTAGTCCCCATCCTGTTTCCAATGAAATTAGACACTTGGATATGGTTTCAAGCTAAAACAAAATACCTGGATACAGTTTTAGGCTGGAATAATCACTATATCTTTAATTACTTGCTATTTATGAACAACAGAGTAATTACAATAACTTATTCTGTTTCCAATGTAGGCCAACCATCCTGGTGAAGAGGGACTGAAAATGCAGTCCAAAACCTTAAAAAACCCTGTGAGGAGCTGGAAAGTTGGTGAGAACCCAAGAGAGAGAAATCCATGTAGGCGGCATCTGGAAGCTTCCACCAATATCATTTACTGCATGGATCTGGTCCTTGAGTGTCAGTGTACCTCGCCTGATCCAAAGTAGGGACTTTAATAAGAGATTCTGTCCCATCCCATAAAATCGAAACCTCATAGCGTTCTACCCAAAGTGAATTTACCTCACCTCACACTTTAGGGCACTCCAAGGATCATTACCTGGGCTTAAAATAAATCCGTCTGGAAAACAGAAATCTGTCTCTGAGAAGCTATAATCACACAGATTTCTTTGCAAATCTGCATTACATGGGCACTCCAAAACACAGCAACCTATGTATTTATTTAAAGTTCTCTGAGGGTGATGGTACACCCAGGCACTTAACAAAAGTAAATACAGACCCTGGGGCACACACATTATTAGACGTCTCCAAGAATGTGGGCAAATAATTTTTTAAGGAAAAGAAGTAGTTTATGGCTTTTTTTTAAATCAATAAACATAGGAGGAAACAAGTTCTATAAGGAAGAATCAGAATATACTATAATAAACAGTACAAATTAACCCATTTTTTAACAAACTCTGTGGTATTTTTCCCCAAAACTTAAAACACCAGCCCAATCATGAGAAAGACCTCAGACAACCTCAAGTGGAGGAATATTCTACAAAACACCTAGTTAGTATGCCTCAAAACTGTCAAGATCATGGAAAATTAGGGGAGGATGAGGAACCTTCGAAAATAGGCAGGGCCCAGGAGACATGATAACTCATGGCAGTGTGTTGTCCTAAATGGGATCCTGGCACAGAAGGACACTAGGGGGAAAGCTATTGGATTCCAAATGAGGTCATGAGGTCAGTTAATAGCAATGAACCAATGTTAATTACTTAGTTTTCTTTTTAAGTTTATTTATTCATTTTGAGAGAGACAAAGAGAGAGAGCACCAAGGAAGGGCAGAGAGAGGGGGAGAGAGAATCCCAAGCAGGCTCCGCAATATCAGTGCAGAGCTTGATGTGGGGCTCAAACCCATGAGTTGTGAGATCATGACCTGAGCTGAAACCAAGAGTCAGACACTTAACCAACTGAGTCACCCAGCTGCCCCTAATTTCTTAGTTTGGATAAACTTACCCCACTTCTAGAAGACATCCCAGTAGGGGAAACTGGGTGGAGGGTGTTTGTGAACTCTGTATTATCTCTGCAATTTCTCTGTACATCTTTAATTATTCCAAATTTTAAAAAACGTATATAAAACACACTGAAATTTTGGGAATAAAAATATAATCATAGAAATTAAAATAAAACTGATGATATATAGATTGAAGACTCTATTCATAAAGAATGAGTTGGGGAAATATATAAAGCAAACACTGACAGAATTATTAAGAGAAAACATAGTGGGAAAATTTAACTCATCTGTATCCGAAATGAAGAGTTTAAGCAGACCAAAAAGTGATAAGAATAGTTTCACTTACAACATAGTCAACAACCTTAACTTAATTGAGAATTTATCTTCTTTTGTGGTATTAATGGAACACCCAAGAAAGTCTCAAATATAGCATTAAATATTGTTTCATGGATATGTAACACTGTGCAACTTTTATCATCAACATTAAAATGTTATTTCTTGTTTTGTGTTTTCATTCCTACTGCTGGATAGTTTCCATCCTGTACAAACTACACTTGATTTAATAGATCTCCCATTCATGGTCGTTTAGATGGTTTCTCATTATTTTCCTATTTCTTGACCCTTGCATTAAATTAGAAATCTGCAAATCCATCTCGAGACATGGTATCTACAAAAGTATCCCCCACGTGTGCACAAGTATGTACTTACCAGAACAAGTACTGCAGCATTGTGATTTTCTCCTTCGCTAGTGGTTGGCTCAGTGTCGTGGGAATTTTTGTTGCCACGTGGAGTCCCTGGCAGGAGTCACGGGGTACGGGCATGTCCTGGTGTAGATGTGCTGGTGGATTCCAGACGTCAGCAGCTAGAGCCCTTGGTCAGTTATGCTCCATGTGAGCGAAGGCTTGTGAAGCACATTCCTGTGGCCGCCACAGGCACCATTTTTAGGATGCACCATACATCTTGAATTAATGGCTTTGTTGTGGCACATGTCCCCTGCGAGGCTATGTTTTGATACAATACATGGATTTGAGGACCAAGGGGTCAAAGCAGGAGTGGCCTTGTTCACCACCACTCCCAGGGATGCGCTAGGGAATCTGTGTGTTCTTTCCATCCCACACGGTTCTAGGTTCGATGGGTCTAGAGGTCTTGGCTTCCAGAGGGAAGATGTTTCCAAATAGGGGCACAGGAAGAGTTATGCTAAACTGTAAACTATGGCTGCTACCTGATCATTTGGGACAACTTGTGCCGGAAGACCGGTAGGATCTTGGCCAGGCTTATTTTGCACAGGATATAAGTCAATAGGGGTTAACCAACTGAAGACTTCAAATAGAATGGATAATTTTCCATGAGCATATATGCTTCAAAACACTCAAAGCAACAATTCACAAAACTAAAGGAAAAATAAATTAACAACCAGGGTTGGAGATTTGCATATACCCTTCTCAGGACCCGATAGAGCAAGCAGAATATTAGATTACAGGAGAACTATCACAATTACTCAGTGTTCCTCTCTTAACACCCAACCTACTGCATGTGCAGACCACCCATCGTGGATCCTTTGCATCCCTGCCGTGGGAATCAAAGAGCATGTGGAGCTGGTCCCCAACCGAAGAGGAGCTTTGGCTGGTGCTTTTGTAGTGACTAATAAAGTCCTATGTCTCTGACCCAAGAGTCTTCTCCCAGCACCAATGAAACGGTTGGGGCTAACTTGCAAAAATTCAAATAAAATTCCAGACCCTACACAGTTCTGGACACAGGCCCAGAGCATTCATCTACTCAGACATTGCCATCCCAAATTTCAGACCCCACTCTTTCCCCATCAGGTGTCCACACCCCTGTGCCGTTCTCCTCTTGAATCTGGGCTGGCCCTGTGAGTCATTGCTGGCCAGTAAAATGTGGTGGCAGTGACACTATGTGTCTTCTGAGACTAGGTCAAAAGATACCTTGTAGTTGCTGCCCACGGGGGTTAGAACACCTGCTCTAGGGGACAAGAAGACCAACTACCTTTGAGAGGGCCCTAAGCCAGCCACGTGGAGTGGCGGAGTGGGGAAAGAGAAGCCAGACCAGAGCCCACTGAAGCTTAGATGCCAGTCGTGTGAGTGGACAATCCTTCAAACGGTTCCGATGAATTCAGCCCCAGCCACCATATGAGGCTAACTGCGTTAGAGAAACCCAATAAGAATTATGAGGCTGAGCCCAGACCACTGTGAAAACCATCAGATGTCGTAGTAAATTGTTGTTTTGAGTCACGGAGATCAGAGATTGTTTGTCACACAGCAATACATGGTAGGAGCAGGGAAGGAAGGAGGCAGGATCGGGAAGGGAGCTAAGCCAGGATGCGCAGGTGAAGGCTAGTCCAGCCCAACTCCGCAGAGAGCCCTTAAGTGGAAACTGTTCTGTGATTCTCCGAAATGCCTCAAAACAAGGGAGCATGACTTTGGCATTCAACCTCCCCTACCCAAGAGGCAGTCATTGGCCAAGGGGTGTCTTAGGAAGCATGAATAATTGCTGTCAGCTTGGGTATCAGAAAAATCTTATTTCTGGGGCACCTGGGTGGCTCAGTCGGTTAAGCAGCCAACTTTGGCTCAGGTCATGATCTCATGGTTCATGAGTTCAAGTCCCACACTGGGCTCTGTGCTGACAGCTCAGAGCCTGGAGCTTGATTCAGATTCTGTGTCTCCCTCTCTCTCTGCCCCTCCCCTGCTTGCACTCTGTCTCTCTCTCAAAAATAAATAAACATTAATTTTTTTTAATTTATAAAAAAAATCTTATTTCTGCAAACAGGCGCTATATATATATATATATATATATATATATATATATATATATGAAATATTTAACAGCCAGTATAGCATAGGCAGCAGCCAATGAGAATGGAGTTCAGCTGGGGTCTAGAGCAGATCTTCAGGCCAGCTGGGCCCGGGAAGCAAGGCGGCAAGGCCGGGAGCAGTGGTGGGGAGAGAGGGGAGAGGCGACAAACCTGATCCAGATGTATTCCAGTATTCAGGGACCAATGGGTCCTGGCTTGAATACATCACCTGGAGTAGAGCGTCTTTAACAACCCTGAGGCCATAGCATACATCATTTGCTGCCCCACTTTCTTCAGTTTAACAGTATATTATGAGCATTTTCCCACATTGGGCACTTTCTGTGTTTATCTCTCTGCTTCCAGAAAAGATTGGAGGCTGTTTAGTTTTGAGCTAGAATAAGAGCGTGGAGGGACTCTTCAGGCTACAGAAAATTCTTCTGAACAACCTGCTCCCTAACCGTGTGTTCTCCCTTTTATACGTCTGTTTGGTTCACTGCTGCACTTTACATCTTTCCATCGTGCCTGGAGTACTGGACGCAGGAAATAAATACCCGTTGAATCAATGAAGAAAGAGGTCCATGCTAACGTAGTCAAAACAATAAGGGTGGGGAGAAGAACTAATTTGTACTTTTCATTTTACGATTACTTGCGTAAGTAACTCAAAGGACTATAAAAAGAACTAGGAGCTGCACGGAGGTATTCCCCGGCGGGCTGTCCTACAATTTTTCATCTGATCAACACACAAAAGGGCAGTGGTTTCCGGCTCTCTGCTTGAGTTCTGTGTAGATCTTCGTAGGAACGAAGATAATGTGTGTGTGTATCTTGGCACTTAAACAAATGCTCAGTCTAGGTAAAACTTGCCTCCTAGGAAATCCATAACTTTATTTTTTATATTTTTTTAAATGTGTATTTTTGGGGGGAGGGGAAACAGGGGGAGAGAGAGACAGAACACAGAATCTGAAGCAGGCTCCAGGCTCTGAGCTGTCAGCACAGAGCCCGACATGGGGCTTGAACCCAGAAGCCCTGAGATCATGACCTGAGCCGAAGTCGGATGCTGAACCAACGGAGCCACCCAGGTGCCCTGACTTTAAATAAAAATTTGAAAGAAAAAAAAAAAAAACCTGTGAAACGTTTATTTTTAAATATTTTAAGTTTGAAAGGAGCTATTTTGCTATTATTGTTCAAGAAAATGCCATATTTCTTCTACTATTAATAACTTGAGTTCCGTTTTTCGCTAGAAAATTATAGTTTTCTATTAGATTTATGTGGGCTAGTCAAGTTTCTCTCCACTGTCCTTCTTTTTTTTGGGTTTTGTAGGACCCCACAGAGGGAACTGTAACTCAGTGGTCTCCACTTGGCCTTTGAAATTCATGAACTCCTATGAAACCCAGACCCGATTCTGCCCTAAATGTTTATGCCGTGCTGTTGAGTACGGACCATTCCAGAGGGAACTTGAGACTCTGGCGAACCAGGGTTCCCTTCTGAAGCACGAGGCCTTTTATCCGACTCTGCACCCCGGACTTCCCGGAGATGCGCACGTCTCGATTCATGTCCAGGCATTGTCAGGTTGTCTGGAAGAAACCTGCTGAGCTGAGCTAAAGTGTGAGCCCCACAAAAGTCAATATTTTCCACTCTTCCTTTGTCCTCAGTGTGTATAAAAGGGCTTTCTAGTATATACCCCTTTTATTGAGGGTGAGTGTTGGCAGAGAAAAGTGGCTTTCATCGTTTATCCTTCTGCGGAGAGTAGAATGAAGAAGCACAGACAACTTGTTTTAGACTTCAGCAGATCCTTTCTTTAGATTATATTATTTTATTAAAAACCCTGAATAGAAACGCAGTGGCAGAAAAATAAAAGTACAGCCTATGCGTACAGAGGTCACGTTTCTTGGAGCGCGGTTAGTTTTAATTAACTTTGTCCTTGATAAAGCGATGTGCAGTCCTCAGCTTCGATGCTAGATTCTCCCTCTGATAAGAAGAGGTAGTGAATCCGGCAAGAGGCTCATTACCATAGGCTTAAAGCCTTCTGCAATTCCTGGTACAGACAAGATGCTCAATAAATACCTGCGGAGAGAAATGAGAATTAAAAACCTGAGAACACCACAACTGTCATCTGTTTAAAAAAAAAAAAAAAAGGTAACTGAGTAAATTTGCAGGTCTAATTAGCTTTATTAAACAATTCATGAATGAGACAGCATTCCTTCTACTAACTAGAAAGGGGGGTCCGCGGAGCTAAACGAAAGAAAGGTTTTCAAAGGCAGAGAGAGGGCATAAAAAAGGGAAGAAAAGAATGTATTAGCATAGACTGCACTGTTTAGGCAAAGTTGCCCTCCTAAGGGGAGCAAAGCGGTCTCTCCCTTTCCTTTAAGGTCCTAACACCAGCAAACGTCCTGTAATGACCAGGAAGTTCTGCGGACTGGTTGAAGGTTACATTTCCAAGGTTTGGAACTGCAGTTAGGTTAGATGTTAAGGCTTGGACTACTGATTTGGGGCCTTAACCCAAGTGACTCCTTTTGGGGCTGTGGTTTTCTTTCGAATGTGTCAAAAGACCTGAGTTCTAAGGCTGATTCAAATTTATTTCTCTAATCTGAAAAACAAATAGCACTGGATTGGATGATGACATCGGTTAACTTCAGTATTTTTCTGTGTGTCAGGGATGGGTTGCTGGCTTAAGCCTTTTATTTACGTATTTATTTGAACAAGGCTTTTGTGACAGCTCTGAGGCCGCCCTTGAAATAGTGTGCTAAATCAAAACACCTCTACACTTGAGACTCTTCCCTGGACAGAGTAAATATCTTTTCAGTTTATGGTTCATATAAGGAATAGGTTTTGTGTGTGTGTGTGTGTGTGTGTGTGTGTGTGTGTGTGTGTTTTGATATAGTATTTTAAGTCAGTATTTTTCTAGACCTTTTAATTCTATACTAAAATAATCCTGAACTCTGCACAAATGATCGTCAATGGTATAGCGTAGCTACTTTTTCTTTTTTTTTTTTTTTAATGTTTATTTATTGTGAAAGAGAGCACAAGCTGGGTGGGGCAGAGAGAGAGGGAGAGACAATCCCAAGCAGGCTCCAGGCTCAGCACAGAATCCGATGAGCGGCTTGATCTCCCGACTGAGAGATCATGACCTGAGCGGATATCAAGAGTCAGACACGCAAATGACTGAACCACCCACGTACTCCTGCTTTTCGAATGATAGGGTTAGCTATATTAAATGATTACGTTGATTCCTTGCTCGAGTATTCTCAGATCCCTTATTTGCTAAGCAAGAACAGTCTAGCTGCTTGGAACCACATTGGGCAGGTCGAGGCCACCACTTACTCGAGGCCAGTATTTGTCTTTTCCCTTGAGGGATTAGGACCATGGGGGAGAGCACAGTCTAGCCCAGTCAGCTACTTTTCCTGCCACAATTGTTGTAACCTGTTTATGTTTTAAAGGATTTCAGGCTTAGGGGCACCTGCGTGGCTCAGTCAGTGAAGCATCGACTCTTGATTTCAGCTCAGGTCATGATCTCAGAGTTCGTGAGATCGAGCCCCTGCGTCAGGCTCCAGAGCCTGCTGGGATTCTCTCTCTCTCCCTCTCTCTCTCCCCTTCCCTCCCTCTCTCTGCCCCTCCCCCACTGGGCACGCAAGTGCGCACTCTCTCTCAAAAATAAGTAAACATTAAAAAAATTTAAAAATAAGAATTTCAGGCTTATAAAAAAGTACAAAAATAGTACAAAGAATTCCTACTAGCCATTCCCAGATTCCCGAAATGTTAACATTTACCACATTTATCATTTCCTCTCTACCTATATGAATGGATATGTGTGTGCCTGGGTTTTTTCCCTGAAAAATGTGACAGGAAGTTGTAAACGTGACATTCCTTTACCCTAAACCCTTTAGTGTGTATTTCCGTAGTACAATAATCCAAAGTAAGGGATTCACATTTATCTAACCTTCTTTTTTTTTAATTTTTTTAATTTTTATTTATTTTTGAGAGAGACACAGAGCATGAGTTAGGGGAGGGGCAGAGAGAGAGGGAGACACAGAATCCAAAGCAGGCTACAGGCTCCAACCAGTCCACACAGAGCCAGATGCGGGGCTCGAACTCACAAACCGTGAGATCATGACCTGAGCCAAAGTCAGACGCTTAACTGACTGAGCCACCCGGGCGCCCCTCTTTTTGCTTTTTACATGAAAGGCAGCATACTGATTAGTTTCCCAAAGTTGTCATAACAAAGCACCACAAACCAAGTGGCTTGAAAAACGGACACTTTTTGTCTCACAGATCTTGAGGCTAAGAAGTCCAGGTCAAGGTGGTGGAGGGCTACACTCCCTATGAAGGTGAAAGGGCGGGCCTACGCCGGCCAACTCCATCTTGTTCTGTGTTCTCCACCTTGAGTGACTATGTCCCCGACATGACCCCTTTTCCGGGAAAATCGCAGAAACCTCAGATCTCCCCTCCTCCCCTTGAGTAACCTCCCGCTCACCCATTCAAACTTCCTGATCAAAACACGCCCAGCGACCTGCGTAACAGGACTCTGACCCTTCCCCAGCCAATCGGCCGAGGCCACGACCCTTCCCCAGCCAATCGGCTGCCTCTAGACCCCTATAAAAACTTTGTGCTTTTGAGGGGCGCCTGGGTGGCGCAGTCAGTTAAGCGTCCGACTTCAGCCAGGTCACGATCTCGCGGTCCGTGAGTTCGAGCACCGCATTGGGCTCTGGGCTGATGGCTCGGAGCCTGGGGCCTGTTTCCGATTCTGTGTCTCCCTCTCTCTCTGCCCCTCCCCCGTTCATGCTCTGTCTCTCTCTGTCCCCAAAATAAATAAACGTTGAAAACCTTTGTGCTTTTGAAACTCGCTCTCTCCCCCGGTATCTCACCGCTGCGTCGGTGCAGGTAGGGGATTGAGCTCCAGCTAGCTCGAATAAAGGCTCTTTTGCTTTTGCATCGGACTCGGCTCCCTGGTGGTCTTTGGGGATCACGAATTCTGGGCATAACAAAGGCACTAGGGAAGGATATGATTCAGGCCTCTCTCCCAGCTCCTGGTGGCTTCCTGGCTTATGGCCACAGAGTTCCAGTCTTCACACAGCATTCTCCTATGTGCACCTCAGTCCAAATTTTCTCATTTTCTAGGACACGCCTTACTTCATCTTTTTTTAATATTTAACTATTTTTGAGAGAGAGAGAGAGCAGGGAGGGGCAGATAGAGAGGGAGGAAGAGAATCCCAAGCAGGTTCCAAGGTGTCAGTACAGAGCCTGATGTGGGGCTTGAACCCTTGAACTGTGAAATCATGACCTGAGCTAGAGTCGGATGCTTAAAGGACTGAGCCAACCCAGGCACCCATAGTATGACTTTACTTAACCAAATGTAGCTGCAATGAGTATTTCCAAATACGGTCATGTTCTGCAGTTCTGGGGGTTAGGACTTCAACCTAGGAACTTTGGGAGGACACAAGTCAACCCATTACACATACTATGAATGTGTTTTTGTACTTGCTTTTTGTCACTTAACGATATAACCTGCAAATCGTTCCATATCAGCTCATAGGAATCTTCTTCACAGAAGATTTTGTTTTGTTTTGTTTTTTTATTCACAGATGCAGTGTTGCATTGTGTAGATAGAACATAATTTACTCAACTACTCTTCCACAGAGAACAGTTAAACGGTTTCAAATATTTTGCAGTTACACACAATGCTGCAGTGATAGGATTGTGTATGTGCGTTTCACATTGCAGAAGAATATCTTCAAATTCCTAGAAGTAAAATTGATGGGTCAGAAAGTAGAAGCACGTGTATCTTTGTTAGACATTACCAAACTCCCCTCCAAAAAGCTGTAAAAAATCTTGATTTCCATTAGTGTGTATAGCATTATTTACCCATGGCATTTCCAATAGAACCTATTGTCTAGCTTTTCTGTTTTGTTTTTTTTTTTAAGGTTACTTATTATTTTGAGAGACAGAGAGTGTGTGTGCAGATGTGAGCACAAGTGTGGGGAAAAGAGAGAGGGAGAGAATCCCAAGCAGGCTCCACACTATCAGCACGGAGCCTGACGCAGGGCTCGAGTTCACAAACTGCGAGATCATGACCTGAGCCAAAGTCAGAGGCCTAACCAACTGAGCCACCCAGGGGCCCCTGTTTTTGACAATTTGAAGGGAAAATGACACCTCCCTATAGTTTTAGATTACATTTCTCTAGTTATGAGTAAGGTTGGCAATCTCTTACTTGGCCCATTTTTCTTTTTCTTTTTTTTTTTTAATTTTTTTATTTTTTTTTAATGTTTATTTATTTTTGAGACAGAGACAGACAGAGCATGAACAGGGGAGGGGCAGAGAGAGAGGGAGACACAGAAACCGAAACGGGTTCCAGGCTCTGAGCTGTCAGCACAGAGCCCAACGCGGGGCTCGAACTCACGGACGGTGAGATCATGACCTGAGCCGAAGTCGGACGCCCAACCGATGGAGCCACCCAGGCACCCCCCTTGGCCCATTTTTCTATATAATATTTGGTCTTTCTTCTTAAGCTTTTAAGAGTTTAAAAAAAATATGCTAGAAATATTATGTTTTTCCAGTTTTTCAGTTGCCTCCTCCCTCCCCCCATTTTTTTTTTTTCTTCCAAACAAGGAAATTTATTACCTTGCTGTTCTGGAAATGAGAAGTCTGTGGTGAGTCTCATTGGACTGAGTCACAATGCCTGCGGACTGTGCTCTGGGGCAGGGTTTGTTTCCTGACCTTTTCCAGTCCCTCCAGGCTACTGAGTTCCTTGGCCCCTTCCCTCCTCCCATCCTTCACAGTACTTTCAAATCTCTCTGACTCCGATCTCTGTCCTTGCCTTTTGGATTTGTTCATGGTATGTTGCTTTCTGTTTTTAACCATTCTTATGTTGCATCTGGTTTTGTTTGAGCTACAGTTACAAAGCTTTCTCCCTACACCCAGGTTATATTGGAATTCACCACTCCACCCTTCACCCAGGTGAATAGTGTGTTCTTGTGTTTACATTTTTTTTACATTCAGATCCCCAATCCGTTTTAGGTTTAGTTTTACGTACGGTAGGAAATATTGACTTAATTTTATATATATTTTTCCCGATGACGCCAAAAATTTATCTTTGATGCAGTGATTTGCGACACTACCTTAACAATATAGCAAATGTCCACATGAACTTGGGTGTGTTTGTGGACCCTCACCACTGGCCCGTTTGTCTGGTCATGTGCCAGGACCACAGTTTTAATGACAGCTACGTCTGCTGTGTTGGTCCCTTTGTAGCTTTTCTTTGCCAGGGAGTTCCTAGTCTGATATATTTGCTTTTCCACGTGGGTTTTTGCATCAACTTGTCCAGCTCCATCAAAACCTTTACTGATATTTTTTAATTGGTATTGCGTTCAGTTAGAGCAGACATCATTATGATGTTAAGCACTCAATCTAAGAACAAGGGATGTCTCTTCATTTGTTCAAAGCCACTATTGTGTTTTACAGGAGTGTTGTGAAGTTATTCTCATATAGGTTTTGCACATTTTCCTCTAAAGTTTATTCTTTATTTTTGTTTTTGCCCATGGAGTTTTCTCTACCTGTGCAGCCTCTAACTGTATGTTATTTTATTTCTGGATCTTTGCTGAATTTATTATTTTAGTTTTATCAGTGATTCCAAGGGTTTTCCAGGTGTACTATTATTTCCTCTGCAATAAAAATAGTTTTATTTTTAAAATTTTTAGCCACTTATTGACATCTCTGTCTCACTAGAGTAGCTAATATGTCCACCGTATAACGTGGGATAATTGTGTACACAGAGGGCATTTTTGCCTTCTTTTGAATCTAGTAGAAATGCCTGTAGTATTTCCCCATTGAATAAGATCTTGGCTTTGGTTGTATGCATATATACTAAAAAAAAAATAAAAAATTCTATTCTCTTGAGTGTTTCCATCAGGTATGGGTGCTTTACTTAATTATTGACAAATTTGGATTTAAATCTACTGGGTCTCATGAGCATTTTCCTGCTTGCTACATGTTTTTTCCTTTTTTTTTTTGTATGGATTATGTTTTATTATTTCATTTCCTCTTTTATTATTTTGATAGTTATACAATATTTAATTTCTTATTGATTTCCCTAGAGATTGCAAAGACATCCCTGCCTTATCACACTGTAATAAAAATGAGTACTTTCACTTCTTCCTGTAAAATGAAAGGGCCTGAGAGTACTTTCACTATCTGAGCTTCCTGACTGATACATCACTACTGTCAGGCATCATTGCTGGATACACACTGTATTTTAATGTCAGAAGACTATTATTGATGGTTTATAGAATCAACGTTTATGTTCTTTTTTATTTGTACAATCAACATTCATTTAAATTTACCCCACATTTTAATACTTTTTGGATTTTTATCCTTCCTGTATATCCAAGTTTCCATTACAAGAATGTGGTAGGGTCTCCTCCCTAAGGAGAAAAGAAAAAGAGAGAAAAGAAAAAAAAAAAAAAAAACAACTTCAAGGTAACCTGCCTATGTGCCTACGTGACAACATCCCTCATGACCTTGTAAACCGAGACTACTTAATCAGACTACATGTTTGTGTGTGTTACCATATATGGGAGACAAAGAAAGAGAAAATGTATAAAAAAACTATGCTACGGGATGTTCAGGACTCAGTTCTTTGGGTACAAATCCAAAAGAATAAAAGCGGCTTCCTGGAAAGAAAAGCCTCAGTGTCACCACATTCTGTGTGAGAATCCTGCTCCAAGAAAACCAAGGACCCACATCTGTCACAAACAGAGCAAAAGGCATGTACAAAATTCTAAACAAAGTTGACCAAAACAGATCAGACAATATAGTAAAGAGATAAGACATCATGAGTAAGGAGGGTTTATCCTAGAAATGCAAGGTTATTTCAACATTCAAAAATCAGTCAGTGTAGCTCACTGCTCACAAACTAGAAAAAAACCCATATGATCATCTCTCTCAGTAGATTAAAAATACACACACTTAACAAAATCAAACATCCTGGTTCCAAAAATTCCCAAATTAAAAAATGGACAACTCCTGCAAAGTAGGAAGTCAAAGGAACTTCCTCAACCTTGTAAAGGGCATCTGTGAAAAGACCCACAGCTAACGTCACAGCTAATATTGGGGGACCAGATGCTTCTCCCTGAAATGCAGAACCAGACAAGGAAGATGGCTCTTACCACTTCCATCCAACATTCTGCTGGGGGTAGGGTTTCTCAACCTTGGCAACATTGACATTTTCGCCTGGGTAATTCTTTGGTTTGGAGGCTGTCCTGTGCACTAGAAGGTATTTAGCAGCATCCCTGATCTCTACCCATTAGATGCTGGTAGTAATCCCCCCTCCCGAATCGTGACAGCCAAAAATGTCTCCCTGGGACAAAACTGCCCCTTGATGGAGAACCAATGGACTGGGCTCTGGCCGGTGTAAGCAGGCAGGAAAAAGAAAGCAAAGACACCCAGACTGAAAAACGCGAAGCAATGCTGCCTTGATTTGCAGATGTGGGGACTCCCTTGGATGCCCAGAATTGGTATAAAGATTAAAGTGAAAACATTCAAGCTAAAGAAGATGCAGGAACAAATCTTATCTGAACTCTCCTTACCTGAAAACAGAGCCTCCAGAAAATACAGCCGCCATTAAGCACTCCTTTGAGGGAGTTTCCTAAGAATTCAGCTGCCAGGGAAACAGACTGCCCCAATTCCCATGAGCATCACAAAGCCCAGTAGAACTTTCCCATAAAGCCCCAAACTCCCCGCCCTACTTCATTAGGTTTGGTATATGAACCTTTCATCTCTAGCTGTTTAGTGAATTACGCACTACTGAGTACTTCCGCGTGTACAGACAACACATGAAAACAAGCCTTATTTTTCCTCCTGTTAATCTGTTAATTAAAAAAAAATTTTAATGTTTATTTATTTTTGAGAGAGAGACAGAGCATGAGTGGGGAAGGGGCACAGAGAAAGAGGGAGACACAGAATCCGAAGCAAGCTCCTGGTTCTCAGCTGTCGGCACGGAGCCTGAAGCTGGGGCTGGAACTCACAAACCGTGAGATCATGACTTGAACTGAAGTTGGATGCTTAACTGACCTAGACACGCAGGCACCACCCTCCTGTTAATCTATTGTTAATTGCAGCCCCCCCCCCCCCCCGCCCCGCCATTGGACCCAAGTTGGAAGAAGAAAAGCTTTCTTCCTAAAACAGACAACGTGGCTATCTGCAGAACTTCACAGGAAATGTACAAAAGCTATTAGAACTATTTTTTTTTAATTTTTATTTAAATTCCATATAGTTAACATAAATTGTAATATTAGTTTCAGGTGTACAATTTAGTGAATCATCACTTACATACAACACCTGTGTTCATCACAACTGCATTCCTTAATCCCCATCACCTATTTAACCCATCCACCCACCCACCTCCCCTCCAATTATATTCCCATATATTAACAGAAATGGAAATTGTAAAAATTATTTACAGTATCATAAAAATGGTAATACTTACCTTGGGATTTGAAATTTGACAAAAGTTGTAAAAAGACTCATCTCAATAATACAAAACATTGATGAGAGAAATTACAGAAGACCTAAATAAATGTTAATGGATCAAAAGAGTTAATATTTTTAAGATGTCAATTCTCCTTCAAATAGATCTGAAATTCAACATAATTTCAATCAAAATCCAAGCAGGGTATTTTATTCTTTTTTTGGTAGAAAATGACAAGATGATTTTAAGATTCATGTGGAAATACAAAAGATCTAGAATACATCAAACAATTTTGACAAAGAACAAAGTTTTGGGGCTTACATTATCTGATTTTATAACTTATTTATAAAACCACAGTAATCAAAATACAATATTCGTATAAAGTTAGACAAATAGCTCAATGAAACAGAAAGTCCAAAAATAAACCATACATATATGCACAACTGATTTTGACTCAGGTACAAAAGCATGAATGCAGTGGAGAAAATAGCTTATCAAGAAATGATGCTGGAGCATATGCAAAAGACAAACTTAGGGCCCTATCCTTACCATATACAAAAATTAACTCAAAATTGATCCTAAAACTAAGGATAAAGCCTAAAACTATAACATTTCTAAAAGAAATCATAGGAGAAGATATTTGTGACCTTAAAGCTGAAGAATCTACTAAATACTGAACTTGTATACCACCATTTAAAATTTTTATTTTCATTTAAAAAAATGTTTATTTGTTTTGAGAGAGGGAGAGCATGAGCAAAGGAGGGACAGAAAAACAGGGAGAGAGAGAGAATCCTAACCAGGTTCCACAGTTAGCACAGAGCTCCATCCATGCAGGATTGAACCCACAAAATGTGAGATCATGACCTGAGCCAAAACCAAGAGCCCAACTGACTGAGCCACCCAGGTGCCCCTTTATACCACCTTTTGTATGGCAAAGGTGATTGGTTTTATCTGTTTTATCATGCCATTATGTGATTCTAAATCTTCTTAGCATTCACTGTCACTTACTTGGTGAGGACAATAACTTTATCTTCAATACTGAGTTGAGCTCACACTCCCAAGTAAAGGTGTTACCATTTCTTCAGTTTGTTAGGCTAACCATTTGTGATAATGATGTGATTATGGATCAGAGATTTGAGTCTAGGAAGTGGGGTTTTGGCTCAAGGTATGCATGTGCTCAAGGTAATTCTTTAGAACCTGTGTGCTGGTTGGATCCTATTAACAGCTGCTATAACAAATGGGGATGAATGAATGGATAGATGAAAGGAAGACTGGAGAGGATGGTGGTCCATATACGTACATATACCCTGCCACTGGATTTAGTAGAAAAGTCCTAAACGTGTGGTTTCCAGTTTCAACTGACACCACTAGTTACTACGTTGCCTTGGACTGGTCAGATAACTTCCCTTGAACCTGGTTGCTTATTTGTGTAAGTGAGATAATATTGCTTACTTTTTCTAACAGAGCTTCTGTGAGCATAAAATGATCCAACGTAGAATAAGACAAAGCTTTTTTAATTGTAAAGGAATAGGGGTGGGGAGGGGGAGAATCAGTCCACTGTTGCTCCCACGGTACGATAATGAACACCTCTAAAATTACAGAATTTTAGTGAGAATCTAGGAGGAAATACATTTATATATGCTTTGTAAATTGAATAAGAACCTTCACCTCCTAGGTAAGATTAATTTTGGTAATACCTCTAGAGCCCATGATAAAGGGCTCAACAAACGTCAGCCACTATTTCTACTATTAAGGTGGGGTTTTTTTGTTCGTTTGTTTTAACAGGAGAATGAAACTTGAAAAGTTTCAGTGACTCACATCAGTACCTCACAGCTAGTAAGTGGTGGATAGTAGTCTCCCAAGTCCAAGTCCAGTCTGACTCCAAAATGGAGCCCGTACTCTAATCATTAGGTTACAAGGAAGTCCCTTTAACTTTAAAATTGTTTTCCACTTAGCTCCGGAATGGGATATGTTCTACAGGATAAAACACAAAGATGGGGATGAAATCATTGGAAATGAAGGTTTTTATACATTCGGTGGTTCATCCTTTAATACAGACGGCATGGACCCTTTAAGTGATTTAGTGTTTCAGGGACATTAAACACAAACCAAGCAAGCCCTTCCCGGCCCTAAAAGTCCTCCCCAGGAACACGTAGGAGCTCGCGCAGCCCAGCCAAAGCCGGCAGCCACCAGCAGCCTGCGTGCGCGCAGTGCCCGGGGTGGGCCCTGCGGGAGTGGGCGGAGCCCAAAGGGCGGGAGGTTTGAATCCCGGGGAGGCTCAACCGCGCTGCTACAGGGCTGTTCACCAACGCTGGTCTTCCCCGCTCCCTCCCAGGTTCGCCCGATCCCGCCCGGAGAAGTCCGCTCCGGGATTTGCGGGCGGCAAAACGCGAGTGGGACGGCCCGGCAGGGCTCCCCGCGCCCTCACCCCGCCTTGGTAGTAAAGGTTTAGGGTACATCCCTAGCCGGGATCTGCGGTCCGGGGTCCCACATCCTCTCGCTGGGTCGATGTGTGGGGTCCCCATAGACGGGTGAGACCAGGCTCCCCTTGCCCCACAAAGGATCTGGGACCCTGGGTCCCCATAGCCCCCCGCGGGGTCTGAAACCTGGCTCCCCCGCCTCCCACAAGATCTGAGGTCCAGCGTGCCCCCGTGGGATCTGAGGTCCGAGGTCCCCCCAGCGGGGTCTGAGACTAGGCTCTCCCCGCCCCCGCAGGGTCTGAGGTCCAGCGTACCTCCGGCAGGCATCTGAGGTCTGCCCCCCCCCTCCCCCGCCGAGGGGTCTGAGACCCGGATCCCTGTCGCCCCGCCTCCCCGCGGGATTTGAGTCCCAGCGTCATCCCAGTGGAGCCTGAGACTCGGCTCTCTCCCCTCTCCCAAGTGGGCATCTTAAGTCTGGGGTTCCCCCACCCCCCAGCGAGGTCTGGGGGGCGGGGGGGGGGGGGGGGGGGGGGGGGGGGGGGGGGGGGGGGGGGGGGGCCTGCTCGTGGGGGTGTGTGCCCCCCCTCCCCTTTCCCCCCCCCCCCCACCCCAAGATCTGAGGTATCGCCCTACTGGAGTCTGAGACCCGGTTCCCCTTCGCCCTCCAAGCCCACGCAGGATCTGAGGTCCAGGATTCCCCCCGATAGGATCTGAGGCCCGGGGATCTGAGGCCCGGGGCCCGCCCCCCGCCCCCCCCGCGGGATCCGAGGCCCGGGGTCTCTAGAGGTGCCCCTGGCCCCACGAGCTCTCGCGCACGCGGAGTAGAGGTCTGGCTCTCCGAACCGGAACTCCGTGCGCCGACTACAGGGCGGCACACGAGGACTCGGTGCGCGCGGGATGAGGGTGAGACTTCGCTGTAGGAGATTCTGAGCCGTTATCTCTCGGAAGTCCCATCCGGCCTGCGACCTAGGACTGTGCCTCCTAAGCGTCCGCCGCTCCCTGGTGCGCCAGATGTGGCTCCGGGAAGCTTCCAAGTGTCTTTACGGAGACAGAAGGGTTTGATTCGGGGATTTTTGGGGACACCCGTCCTCGTAGTTTCCGAGAGGACCGAAAGACTCGCAGAGGGGGACGCTGACCAGCGTTATTAGGCTGCTGGACGAATCCGAGTCTGGGCGCTGGAAAAGCCCCTCGGTCTCCTTTAAGGCGAGCTGGGACTTTACCAACGCTCCTCCTCCCCAGGCTGTTTAGAAAACGCGGATTAGCAGATTTCCTCAGAGCCGGAGGGGAGGGGCGCGCGTCAGTCCTGCGCATGCTCAGTGCCACCCACTCTTGGCTAGAGCGGCCTGGGACGGTGCAGCGGGTTCGCGTGTTGCGGGTCTCTCATGGAGGCTCCCGGGACGCCAGGCGGCGGGGTCTTGAAAGGTGAGGGGAACTCCCGCACTCTGGGAGTTGAGTCGGAGGCGGCGGGCGGGCTTGAGGGCGGGCGCCCAGATCTCGGCGAGCGTGTGGACGGAGCTCGCGGGGCTCGTGGGGACGCGAGCTTGGCCTTTCCGGAAGTCAGCCCGGCATCCTGTGGAGGGAGGCTGTCCCCGTGTGCGGTGTTCTCACCGTCCCTGTGGAGAGTGGGGGGCTGTCCCTGAGTCCACTACCGTCACCGTCCCTGTGGGGTGCCCCTGTGGGGAGTGGGGGGCTGTCCCCGAGTCCAGTACCGTCACC